>NW_022589749.1:12315143-12315658 GCF_004348235.1 Phoca vitulina
CCTGACGCAGGGGCGGGGCAACCTTGTACCTGACGCAGGGGCGGGGCCACCTTGTACCTGGTGCAGGGGCGGGGCAACCTTGTACCTGGTGCAGGGGCGGGGCAACCTTGTACCTGACGCAGGGGCGGGGCAACCTTGTACCTGACGCAGGGGCGGGGCAACCTTGTACCTGACGGAAGGGCGGGGCCACCTTGTACCTGACGCAGGGGCGGGGCCACCTTGTTCCTGACGCAGGGGCGGGGCCACCTTGTACCTGACGCAGGGGTGGGGCCACCTTGTACCTGTTGCAGGGGCGGGGCAACCTTGTACCTGACGCATGGGCGCGGCAACCTTGTTCCTGGTTCAGGGGCGGGGCAACCTTGTACCTGGTGCCTGGGCGGGGCCACCTCGTACCTGGTGCAGGGGCGGGGCCACCTTGTACCTGACGCAGGGGTGGGGCAAACTTGTACCTGGTGCTGGGGCGGGGCCACCTTGTACCTGACGCAGGGGCGGGGCAACCTTGTACCTGACGCAGG
>NW_022589749.1:12315668-12370591 GCF_004348235.1 Phoca vitulina
ACGTGGCAGAGGGCCTGCTTCACGCGGAAGCAGAGACTTTGGAAAAGTCGAGCGCTCCATTCCAGGGTCCTCCTCTTTGCTTCCTTCATTGTACGTGCTGCCCTGTCCGAGAGAGGGCCATGAATCAGTGATGGAGAGTTATGATCGGGTTCTGAGTCCTCAGAGCGGGGTGGGGACCCCGACTCCCCTAAGTCTTGCTGTTCATGGGGCTGTTCACCCACCATTCTTGATGTTTGACTTCTGGGCAGGTGGCAGGATCGCGTTGCGGGCCCCCTGTGGTCAGATGGGACATGCGGCCCCTCTGGCCAGTGACACTGTAGCGGACGTGTCGTGCATCACTCCCGGGTCAGGGTTTTCCTTGGCCACTGGAGATCCGCCAGAGCTCCTTCTCCCTTTGGACCAGACCGAATGTTATGGCTCTGTGCACGAGAAGGAGCACTCACACTTACTCATTGTAGGTGCATTGCATTATCTTTGCAGATTAATAAAGAAACTTAACACTGCTGACCTAAAGCAGGGGAGTGGGGGATCTGGGGTACAGCAGTGGGAGACGGAGTCTTCACTGTATCACCGCTGTATGCCTTTTGAAATTTTAATTGTGTGGGAATGTGTTATTTATTCAAAATATCATTAAATTAAACAAACCATAATGCAGATTTCCCAGTTTCTGGCTCAAATAAACCCAAAAACATCCACCCCAGGGACAAGGAGGAGAAAACTCTTACAGACTGACACCCATTCATTGCAAACACTGTCAGGGTCTATCACATTCTTTCTTAAGTCAGTAAGCACGGATTTCACATTCCACGTTAGTAGATTCCGAAATAGCTATGCTTCCAAGGGATGTATAAATTATTATGCACGATAAGAGCTTTCATTCTGGACATTGATGGGGAAATCAGAGAGAGGGACAACTCCTAAAGGCGGCATTTAGAGAATCCGTGTAAGATTATTTCTGCACCTCCCTTTCCTGGAAGGGTTTTGGGATGTTGCCAAAGACAGAGACAGAAAAAAAATATGCAACTGGGTCAACTGTCTTAGCTGTACCCAGGCTTGTCACGGTGATTTCTACAAAATCTAGTGAGCCTGGAAGTTAGCATGGGCTGTTAGTGTGAGAAATGGCTGTGGGTTTGGCAACCAAGGAAACTGAAGCACCTGCACATTTGCTCATTATCAAGAGTTATTGTTTTTGGCTCTGGAGAAGTGTTAGCTAAGCAAAAATAAGGTCACCCAAACCAATCCACAAGGTAGATTGTGCTTTAATGGAGTAAAGGAGAGGAAAAACAGAAAGAACCCAAAATAATTTTCCTGTGGTTGTAATATAGTGGTAGGCGCTCGGTGTAGCTGTTACGAGAGGAATTAAGAGTCAGGGGATTGCTGGGAGCGTTCCTGATGAGGTATGTCGTTGAGATTCAAACAGCTGAGCACCATCCATGAAAAAATGAGAATCGGGATGACAGCATTCTATTTTTAAATACTCTGTTTCCTGTTTACCCACAGCTACACACTGCAGTCTGACAAACACCCATGCACCTATCATTCTGTTTGTCAAATCTTAATATTTTGCCAAGTATCCTGTACTTTCTTTAACACCCCGTGTTCAAAACTGTCGTGTTTAAGACATAACAGAAGCAATCAAAGCCTGAAGGTACCAATTCCAGGATTGCCTTCTGGTCTCTCCCTCCCTGGAGGGAGCTCTTCTCCTGAATTTGGTCATTCTGAAATATATTAGAGGTATTCTAATACATTGTATATATATACACATTCTGGAAATGCTGTATTTATAAATGGAAGGTTATCATCCCCACTCAATGGTTTGGTGCAGATATATTATGTCATATATAATAGATATGATGGCATATGATATATGATAGTATGATATGATGTGGTAGTCTTGTACTATTATACTGGGAAGGTCCATTTGCAATTAGCTTTCTCTTTCAAATTTATGTTTTATGTGTGTGTGTGCATACATAGGCCCTATGGATATACACACATGTGTATATGCACACATACCCATATACACATACCCACACACATTCTAGAGATTAGCTTTTTACAGAATTTTATACAGGTGGGCATTATGAAATCTTATTTGCAAGCCTTTTTTTAAAAAAAAGATTTATCTATTTATTAGAGAGAAAGAGAGTGTGCACAGGGAGGGGGAGGAGCAGAGGGAGAGAGAGAGAATCTCAAGCAGACTCCCCACGGAGCATGGAGCCAGATGCGGGGCTCGATCCAGGACCCTGAGATCATGACCTGAGCCAAAATCAAGAGTTGGACTCTTAACCGACAGAGCCACCCAGGGGTCCCAGCCTTCTCTCACTCACTGTAGTGACTTCGAGGCTCATCCACGGTGTTCTTCTTTCTTGCTGATGATGCTCCCTATGGGGACATACCAAAACTTGTTTTTTTAATCACCCGTCGATCGACATTTGAGTTGTTTCTAGTTTTTAGTTTTAAAAATAAAGCTACTGAACATCCATGCACAAGCCTTTGTGAGCACGGGGGAGGGTTTTTTTTTGCTCTTAGGTAAATAGCTAGACGAGGAAAGGACAGTCGTGTGCTGTGTATGTGCTTAACATTAGAAACATGCTGACCTGTTTCCCAAGGGCGCTGTGCCTTCTGCTATTCCGTCTTCCGTCTGAGAACAGCCCCCTGCTTCATCTCTGCCCGCACTCAGTATGGTCAGTTTGTCTGTTTACTTCAAATTTAGCCACTCTGATGGGTTTGCCACGTTCTCTTGTTTTGATACTAATTCACATTTCTCTATTGTCTAATGCTTTCAAGCATCTTTTCCTGTGCTCACTGATGATTCATGTTTCCTCTTCTGTAAAGTGTCTTTTCAAATTCTTTGTCCATTTTCATGTTGGGTTGTTTGTTTTGTTGTGAAATCACAGGAACTCTTTATAGGGAGTCTTTATCTGGTGTATGTGTTGTGAATGAGCTTGTGGTTTGCCTTTTTGTTTTCTTAATGGTGTTTTTCAAGGATCCAAAGTTTTACATTTTGATGAAGTCTGATACATCATATTCTGTGATTCCTACTTTTAGTGTTTCATCTAAGAAACATTTCCTGTAGTCAAGTTGGCTAAAAATTTGTCATATATTTTCTTACAGAAATTTTATAATTTTATAAGATTATATTTAGTGATACGATACAGTGTGTGTTATTTTTTTATGTATGGTATGAGATAAGGATGGTGTTCACTTTTAAATACAGATATCCAGTTGACCCATTTCCATTTATTGAAAAAGCTCTTCTTTCCCCATTGAATTGTCTTGTCACGGTTGTCAAACATCAAGACCGTACGTATGTGGATCTACTTCTCAATACTATCTCATGCTATTGATGATTATGTCTACCTCTTGCAAACATATCTGTTTTATAACGTTAGAGTAAATCTGGAAATCAGATATGTTAAGTCTTCCAACTTTGTTTTAAAAAAATACTTTGGTTATTCTAGGTTGCTTGAATTTCCACACAAACTGTAGGACCAACATGTCAATTTCTACCCAGGTCTGCTGTTGTTTTGATGTGGGCTACATTGAGTTTAGATCCATATGGTGAGAATTAACATTGTAATCATTCTGAGATTTTCCACCTATGAACATGGTATTCCTTTTTACTTCCATAAATTTTACTTCATTTCTCTCCACAATGTTTTGTTGTGTCTAAATCTTGAAAGTTTCTGTTAGATTTATCCCTAAGTATTTGTATTTTATATTTTGGATCCACCATAACTTTTTTAAGATTTCATTTTCTAATTGACTGCTGTTTGTAAATCCAACTCTTTTATTTTATTTTTTTTTCCAACTGGGTATTTTAAAATTTTATATCCATAACCTGGCAAAAATCTTGCAAAAAAAAAAAAAAAGTTTAGTAACTGTTTTGTAGATTCCCTGAGATTTTCTATCACCTGTAAGTAGGAACAATTGTCTTCTGACCTCCAGACCTATTTTCCTTATTTGATGTTATGCTTTCTATTCTATTCTATTTCAATTTTGTTTTTTGCAGGTCTCTGAGATCTCCAGAACATTTTTGAATAAAGGTAGTGAGAGTGGACGTCCTTGCCTTGTTTCAGATATGAGGGGGAAACAACAATGAAGTCTTTCATCATTGCCCTCCGGGATGTTTACCGAGGTTTCGCATAACTGTCCTTTACCATTGTGGGGGTCCCACCCTGCTTCTGTTTTCTTAGAGCTTTTATTACGGATGGCACCCGGAGTAGGGCCACTCCCAGGAAACCGAGGGAAAGTCTGCCCTGGGATCAGGCTGACTTGCCCACCTCCCCACTGTCCCCCGAACCGTCTCTAGCTCTGGAAAATTTTCACTCTTGGCTGATAAAGTGAATCATTCTAAGCGATGATTGATGATAAGGTCCGGCTTTCTCTCCAAGCGGTAGGAGAACTCACAGATAGAGGTAGCAAATTAGCTCAGTCAGCTGCCCAGGCGGTAGGAGACCTAATGGGACAGAACACAGTCTAATCTCAGAGGGGCCATGCGTCCACACTGTGATTTCATGGCCATATCCCTGTTTCCCTGTGCCTGTCACTTGTGAGCTTCTTTCACGTGTACACTTCGGGTGTAGCCCTCTACAGCTAAGCCTCATTTCTTCTGCGTGGGTCTGGACAGAGTATGAGAAGGCTGTCCTTGTTGCCCAAATCAAGCTGGCTGTGACCTTTTTTGTTTGTTTGTTTGTTTGTTTGTTTTTGCCTGCCAAGTTTTAAGGAAACAGGGTTTCAGAGCACTGGAAAACTCACCCAGCGAGGACGCCCGCCCGCTATGATTCCTGACTTCTGTGGGGATCATTTTGGCTCCTGAGGGCATGGCCATGGTCCCATGTTTATGAAACACGGTGCTCGGCATAGGGCTTCGGATGCCATCAGTCCAACAGTCTTAAAATATAATTGTCCCGTAGGTGATGGAACGTGATGCAGGGGAGGGGTGAGAGAAATTAAGGAAGCACAGAGACGAGCAGTCTGGAGAACGCGTTCCTATTTAAATAAAAGAGGGATGGGGACCGGCTCCAGCTGATCACCTCCGAGTAGGAAGGGGAGTCAAAGATAGCCAGAGCCTCCAAGTTTTTCAAACACACGCCCAAATCAACTGGCTATTTTTTTAAAAATTTATTTATTTTAAAAATTGGTTCAAACATACAAGCAAACAAACAGCACCCACATTTGCAAGCTCTGTGGATGGTTATGGGTCAGTGATGTTCTGATCAACGTCTGTAGGCTTAGGCAGTCATCCTCAGCCTGGAGGATCCTGCCACCAGGGGACAGTCAGCGAGGTCTGCAGACTGTTCTGTACCCTGCCCGAGGGCAGGGGCTCCTGCCGTTGGCACCTGGTGGGCAGAGGCCAGGCCTTGGATACGCTCTGCCCCTTCACAACAGGGAAGCGTCTGGCCCCACGTGTCCGTAGGACCGAGGTGGAGACAGCCTGCTTCAGGGACGCCGAGGCCATGAGATGTTGTGGCCACTCTGATGAAGGTGCCTACAGTGGCCTCGGAAGTGTTGATTTCGGTTTTTAACCAACCCCGAGTCCCCTACTTTGGTGGGAAGGCCCCAGTCTCTTTTTAGTCCTCCCTACAGATGACTCTGAAGATGATCGAAAGTTTCTGGGTGGCAGGCAGTCGGCAAGGCGATCCCCATATGTGACCACAGACCCTCACCTGTGGGGCCCGAAGACAGCATGCTGGGCTTTTCCATGGAAAAGCCGTAACCTGAGATAAATAGTAAGTGATGAGAGTTAGTTACTGAGAGATTACCGGGGCCGGTGATGCCTCTGTTGCTTCCTGTTCTGTCGGGGGTGGGGTGGGGGGAAGGAGAGATGAAGCAGAGAGAGAAGACGCTCTTGCTTCCGCAGACAGGACGGGCCACACTGGTCAGCGCCTTCCCGGGAAGCTCCAGCAGGAAGGCGGGAGAGGGTGGGAGACGGCACCTCCCCGATGGTCAGGATGCTTCGAACCAGCTCGCCGTGTTTAATTAAACACGATCTCTGTGTGTAGCACGCGGATGTATGCAAACCCAAACAGAGACGTCTGCTGGGGAAACAACAGCTTTTACTTAACACGTAGCAGGTGCGTCTCCAGCGAGAACTGCTGGGGCTCGGTCATTCTGTGACGGGCTGTTCTGGACGCTCGCTCCCGGCAGGGGGTGGCAGGCTAGGAGCAGAGACACCTGCCAGGGTCTGCTGCAGATGCCACGGGGTCATCTGGTCCTGTCGCCACTCTGGCTGTGGTCTATGCCCGAGCGGGAGAGGTTGAAGAGTTGATATGCTGGAGGAGAAGTGGAAGGATCGGGGGTGGGTGGGGAGCACCGCAGTTCAGAGAATTGTATCCGGATTCAGGAAAATCTACATTCAGATCTCTGCTTTGCCCCCTACGGGCTGTGAGCACCAGGCAGGTTTCCCTGAGCCTCAGTATTCCCATCTGGTTATGGGAGTGATACTGCCCGGCTCAGAGAGCACAGCAGAATGCCTGGTGCTTAGTGAACAGGATCAGTTGTAGAGGGAACCGTCGTTGACCATGGAGCGCTGAGTCACGGGCCTGCCTCACCGCGTGTGCTGTGCATTTTGGGTTCTCGGGCAGACACGGCCCGTGGGCGTGCTGTGTTTGATCATCCAACATGTTATGTCTTGTGCATTCATTTTCAAGACTGGAGGTTAGGAATTTTACCGGATGTTGAGATTTCTGACTTGAGATATTTGGAGATCGGGCCTTGTAGCAGGTCGAGGCACAAGATTGTCGTCTGAGCTAATGGACCTCGTGTGATATGTGCTCTTGGGAGGATGGCTTTCTCTCCAGATTGCCCCGAGCATGCAGACGTCTCCATGAGCAACCCCTGACTTCCTGCGGGTGACATCAGTTTCAGCCCTCATTCTGGAACTGAAAAGGCCAATGCATCCGTTTGGCTCGGAGATTTCTAATCCTGTCCTTTGTTTAAATTCCTTCTGGACAGTTCTGTTTGGTGTTTGGCGGTGATGTTTGTCACAAGGGCAGAGCTTAAGAGGAGGCTTTTGATCTCAGGTAAAGCCGTACGGGCGGCCAGGTGCACTCTGCATTATTACAGGGATTCGTCATGCCCAAGCGCTTTGTTACACATCCTCTGATGTGATTCTCACCCGTGAGGCACCCAGGGAAGAAAGGAGGATCCTTTTCCTCGAGCATTTGACAAAGCTGATAACATGATCGTCGTTCAGACATTTTGTTGACTTCCCATCTGGGACACTCTTCTTCCTCTCAGCCCCTTTTCAGAAGGTGTTCTGGGGTCCAGTAAAGCTGGAGGATCACTGAAGGAATGAACTGTATCCGTCTCCTCTTGCTGCTGTAACAAATCAACCACAGACAGTGGCTTAAAACAAAGTGAATGTGTTATCTTACAGCTCTGTGTATCTGAAGTCCCTCGTGGGTCCCCCGGGGCTAAAATGAAGGTGCGCACAGGGCTGTGTTCCCCCCGGGGGCTCCAGGGCAGAATCCATTCTCTTGCCTTTCCCAGCTCCCAGAGGCTGCCTGCATCCCTTGGCTGGGGACCCCCTCCATCTTTGAGCCGGTAAGGCTGGTCGAGGCCTTCTCAAGCCACACCAGTCTGACTCTGGCATTCCTGTCCCCCTCTTTCACTTAGAAGGACCCTTGTGATTACATTGGGCAACATACTCCCAGGTTCTGAGGATCGGGATGCAGGCATCCTGGGGGACGTTATTCTATTTATCACAAGAAATTAAACGGGTTCATTACTGATGAACTACTCAGAGCCTTTAATATGCAAAAGGCGTGTGTTAATCCACAAAGGGAAGGGTGGTTAGTGTCCCCACGGCCACGGGTCTCACACACTGTCGCCTTACGATGCTCTCTTGTGTCCCATCATGCTCGGAGGGCACCCCACTTTCTCTAGTCTGCATGGCCCGTCGGGACCAGTCCCCTCCCTCTTACTTCAGTGTTAGATTGAAACAGCCTCCTTGTCCCCTGCTGAGTGACCAAACGCACTGGCTTTCTGCCCCCCTGTTGTGAGCACCCCAGCTCGGCTCGGGTCTGCCTTAGGCCATTGCACTAGTGGTTCTGGGAGAGCCTGCTCCCAAAGGGTTTTCCTAGTAAGCCTGCTTCTCATTCAGGTCTCAGCTCAGCTGTCATGTTCCCAGAGAGGCTACCGTGGATCCTTCCCGAGGGCCCCTCACCCTGCGAGGGGCTTGTTGGGAGAGGAACTCAAGGGGCCATGGAGCCAATATTCTGAGCTGATTTATATCAACCCGTTGAGTAGTGCTGAGTTACAGCTCGGTCACTCCAAACCCCTGCCTGAGCAAGGGAAATCTTTCGTGGACACTTGAGATGCTCTGTGTCTGTGCTTTCACCTAGCAATTCATTTGGGATCAATGTGAAGCTGACTTTTTAATGATTTCATATGTGTTTATTTATTTGTTCTTCAAGTGGGGGAATGAGTACCATCTATAGACCCAAGTCAGCCAATGAGTAGGTTTAGATCAGTTTGTATTTCCCAGCACCAGCCTCATGGGCCAGAGATTGACAAGGAAAACCTGTGGTCCAAGGACTGTGGGGATGCCCGATGAGAACTGTGCTTTGCTTGTCCTTTGTTTTGTTCTGTAGCATTTTCCTTTCAAAACGAATCTTACCCCTGCTGTGTGCTGTGTGTCTGGAGCTTACCTGAGGTTGTCTCTGAAAGCCCCTTACAGACGACAAAGCACAAGGGGGTGGGGGTGGGATTTTGCCTTACAAGTTCTGTGTGGTGTGCGAGGCTGGTGAATCAGTTAACAAGCATGGGGGGCCAGAGCGGGGCCTCACGTGTGGGAATGACACACAACCACCTTGACTGTGCGTGGTGGGTCTGCTGGAGCTCGGTGTTCTGTGTGCACATGGTCCAGGCCAGCCTGTCACAGCTGGAGGGGATGCAGCGTGAGTGGGTGACCCCATCCTCTTTCCTGGGAGGCTCTGCATTCAGAACGGGCAGCAAGCCCAGTCCACACTGGCTGCTGAAGATGCTGTCGGCGTTGGGATCTGCCGGGCTTTGAACGGGGTAGGCAGGAGTCCAAGCCCTCATATGGCCAGGGAGACCCCCTGAGATCTCCTTTTGATGGTCCTGAGCTGTGGCAGAAGGGGTTGGAGTGGGTGGGCTCTGATCCCAGTGGCGTCCAATCTGCAGTCTTCAGGCACACAGCAGAGAAGATTCTCTGTCTTCCTGCTTCAGAGCGTGGTTCTATGGAAGCTTCTGGTCCATTTGAGGGGGAGCAGAATACGGGACCCCAAAATGTGCCACTGTGCCATGTGGATTATTTTTGAGCTGAAGGCAATTAAGACCCAGCAGACTCAAGAACAACTTTTACTTCCCCCTTGACTCCCTTTACGAATTTAGATCGAGAGCTATTCCCAGAGATAGCTTTTTCTTTGAAAGACTGATCTGTGTGGCAGACACCTAATCACCTGACCCCTGCGCCCCTCTTTGTCCTGGGAGTCAGCCTCCTCCACTTTGAAGCCCCAGGCCCTCCCCCATTCCTCTGCTCAGGATGGCACAGAAGCCCCAACTGCCCGACTTGCCATGAGTCTCCTATCTTTGGGGAGCTCCCATACTTATGAAATTAAATTTGTTTTCCTTCTGTTAATCTTCCTCGTGTCAATGTAATTATTAGACTGGCCAGAGAACCCAGAAGGGAAGAAGGGAAATTTTTCCCACCCCTGCAGATTAGAAGGGGACCCACCCTGTTGCCTGAGGGGCCATTTGGGCTGGGAGAGCCTGTGCCCCGGGGCTGAGATAATCCTGGCTCTCCCACCTCCCAGCCCCGGGGCCCTCGTGAGCTTGTCCACATTCTTCGAGCTAGCTTCCATTTCCTCGTCCACAAAAGTCATTCCGTAACTTGGTGCAGTGAAATCATGCTGGATTCTGAGGACATGCCAGGCACTGTTCTAGACAGAGGAACACCACATGGAACTTATAGCAAAGTGAGCATGGGTGCATCTTAATCTCGTTTGCGCTGTAGATCCTTTTGGCAGAGTGTGGGGTAGGCTGTAGATCCAGCTCACGTTCATGCGCTTAAATGCGTACTTAAAATACGTAGCATTGTGAAGGCAGTGAATTACGCGGAGATGTCGTTATCGAAATCCGTGAAATAGGAACACATGCACTTCTTTATTACTGCGTTAGTAACAAGATCAAGTGGCAGGTCCAACAGCTACTCTAATTTTGAAATAGGGCTGGGTGTAATTGACACTTTGAAACATCTGCTGTGACTGTAACATGATATGAAAATATCTGTGATTTCCACTGGTGATAAAGTCGCAGATACTGCTAATACCACTGTGGTTTGTTGCCTTTGTTTATAATAGAATCCTTGAAGGAAATGTTAAATTTACATTAGAAGTTTGCAAACATAAAAACGCCATTTTTATTGCACCCGAGATCATGAAATCTATCTCTGGACTCCCGAGTGCCTTCAGATCAATAATCCTTAGAGTGGGGAGATGCAAAATAGAAAGATCCAGAGATAAATATATGCGACCACAGGATTTGTATGTATTATAAGTCAAAATGAAGCAGGGGGGCAGGGGGGAGGGGCGTGGGGCAAGGGGGATGCTCTGGGGAGTGGTTGTGGAGGGCCTCGCGGGCGAGTGGAGTCGGAGTAGAGAGCTGGAGGAAGTGAAGGAGTGAGTAGGTCTTCGTCTGGAAGAGACCCTTTCCCAGGACAGGGAACAGGAGGTGCAAAGTCCCTGAGGTGGGGGCGTGTTTGGCGTGTTTGGGGAACTGGAAAGGTGTTTGTATTCACCACAGAGCAAGTGGAAGCAATGGGGGACGTGCTCAGACAGTTCACATGGGGGCGGCACGCAGGGTGGGCTTACACATTGGGGGCACTTGTACCCCCATCAGCGTGCTGCGGATGGAACCAAATATGCTGAGTACGCAGGAGCTTTGAGGTTTCCGTGGGGGCTGAAACCACTGTGACAGGGTGCTGGGCGGTGTCATAAGTAAGACAGCTCCGAGGCTTTCACTGCCTCCGGCCCCTCTCTCCCTTGAATAGATTTCAATTCATAGAGCAATTTCAGGGTCGTGGAAAAGTGAGAGTTCCTGCATCCCCCCACTGCCCACCCGCAGGCATGCTCGGCCTCCCCGCCGACGCCGTCCCGCCCCACAAGCACATCTGTGGGTCTGTGAACCCACGCGAGCGGCATCTGCGCCTTACGGGCTGCTTGCCCCTTGTCCAGAGCTTTCCCAGGGCGATCTTTGTGGGCTGTAGTGTGGCTTGCTTGTTTTCGCTGTTTGGATGCGGAGACCACCCAGCCCTCCGTCCGGTTGACGCCGCCCTGGCCCACCTTGTGGAAGATCCGGTGACCGTATAGCCGTTCATTTCGGGGCCGTCTGTTCCGTTCTGTTGCTCTATGTCTGTCTTTAGGCCGGTGCTGTGCCATTTTGATTATTATCGCTTTGGGATACAGTTGGAGGCCAGGGAGTGGGAAGCTTCCAGCTTTGTTCTTTTTCCTCCAGATGGTTTTGTTTGTTTAAAGGCGGTCAGACCCCACGCGAGTGGCGGCTGTGTGAAAACGAGGCAAGTGGGCACCATACGCTGTAAGTCACCCCATCTGGCGATGGCCTCGACCCTTCCGACGTGCTTCCCCGGCCTCGCAGCACTGAACACGAGCCCTTACCTTGAGGTGTCAAGTGGGCACATGCATGATATTTCCTGTCCAGGAACGGAACCAGCTTCAAACAAATGATGAAAATTGCTCGCCGGGGGCCCCCTCCTTTCAGATGGAACTTACAAGAGTTGGTGTCCATGAGCTACACGCATAGCAGAAATCTCCAGCTGTGCCGATTTAACTAGCTCCTCTCATTTCCATTTCCAGGTTGGTACAGCCGGTATCCGCCCGAGCATAAGTTTCCAGGGAGTGACCCCTCGAGCACAGCAAGAAGCAGGGTTATTATTATAAAGCAAACGTATTTCAAACCTTCAATTCCCATGGACCCCGGCATCCCAGCCAGTAGCATCTTTTAGGGAAGAGCATGTGATTGTCAGCTTTGACTAGGACAGGGGTACTGGTTGGACACTGCTCAATTAATGGTCCGTGGCTCTTAAAAAAGTAGACATGCATCCTAATCTTGGGGCGATCCTTGGAAACGGGGGGCCACCCTTAAGATTGCTGCGGGTTGGTAGGTTGCCAAATACTGCGATTCTTGTAACGGAAACCAAGCTGCCTGCGTCGGACAGTCCCTCTTTTTGGATTTTAAGAGTCCTTTGTAAAATCAGAAAAGCAAATAAAAAGCCAAAACGAACGGTTTCCTCCTGTCTCGTTAAAGGATGAGAAAGATTGGGCTTTTCTTTCAATAAGTAGTAAGTACCATTTTTGTGTTTTTCTAAAGAGGAACGGGACCGTCTACTTTCTGTGTCGTTTTATGTTGGTCTTAAGAAATACATCGACGCGTACACAACCATGCCCGGCAGTATGAGGGCCATGCGTGGCGATCTGAATTTAAATCACTTCAAAACTCAGTTTCTCAGTCACACTGGCCACATGTCCAGTGCTCAGTAGCCACAACTCTGCCTGATAGGCACTGATGATAGAGCATTTTCGTCTCATTGAACGAAGGTCTGTTGCACAGGTGAAGAAGACATGATGTAGTTGGATGGGACGGGACGAGGGAAGCTGAGAAGAGAGCCTTTTACAGGAAGCACCTCCATAACTCTGCACCCGTGTCCTGAAATATTACATGTGTGCATCCGGAAGGCACATCAGAATTTCTTGGGATTAGAGTAATTTAGCAGAACATCTGACTTAGCCATTAAGCTGCTTCCGTTGATTAATATTGCTTGCCTCTTCTCTCTGAAGGAGAAGGTGGTTAATCATTGATCAAACAGAAAAAAAAAATACTTGTCATAATTGTCCTCATGAGTTTTTATTTTGTGGATGAGGCACCAGAAAAATTCCTTCAGGGATGACGGGGTGGCTCAGTCGGTGAAGCGGCTGCCTTCGGCTGAGGTCATGATCTCAGGGTCCTGGGATCGAGCCCCGCATCCCTGCTCAGCAGGGAGCCTGCGTCTCCCTCTGCCTCCTCCCCCTGCTTGTGGGCTCTCTCTCTCTCTCTCTGACAAATGAATACATAAAATCTTAAAAAAAAAAAAAAAAAAAAGAATTCCTTCAGGTTCTTCTGACTTGCATACTCTCAGGCTCCACCGAACACCACGTGTTTCCTTTTGGCGAGTACGATGTGGCAGAAACAGTCCTATAACTTAATAACCTTGAGTGATGTATAATTCACATCAATATAAGTTTCAAAGAATCTTATTCCTTGCTCTGTTCTTATCCAAAAGAGACAGATTGAGTTGATTTGGGGGAAGGGAAGGGATCAAAATTCTCCATTGTACTTTCCCTCAAGGACGGTGTTTTTGTCTTCTTCTTTTTTAAACAGTAGGATATTCCCCAAATGGGTCTTAACTCTTTGTACTCTTCTGCGATGCATCTTCGATGCTGGGTCTTGGGTCACTGTGGAAGGTCCGGGGCTAAGGAAGGGGACAGTGTGCTTTGCCCTGCCCCCCCCACACCCCCTGCGCTGGACCCTCAACCTCAGACGGGAGTCCACGAGAGATGAGTGGTCGCTCTGCTGTTCTGTGTTTTGTCTTGAGGCTCGCCCTGGGTTTTGGGCCCTTTCCCGCACTTTGGCACACAGAATTAGCATCAGCCCCTTCTTTACCTTGATGGAGCCCCCAGGGCAGCCCGGGGGCAAGCAGACACGGGGCCTCTATGGGAGCTGGGAAGTCAACCCAAGCGTGGCCATCGGATCCCACAAAGCACCAGCTGACTTACAGTTTCCACGACGTCTTTAAATAACGTCTTTCCTTCAGGCTTGATTTTTAACAGTTTTATGCTTTCCCTCTGGAGTGTTTTCCCTCTGTGGTGCCATCTAATCAAGTTTTAAGTTTTAATTAAACAGCTGTCAGTTGCTTGTTAGTCCTGTGGCAACCCAATGTTTTATTAAATTTTAATCCAGCCCAAGCTGGGGGGAGATTTCTTCAGACAACAAAGGGACGCCGTTAACAGGGTGCCGTGGAGAAGAAGCAGAGCTAGCAAAAGTGCAAGGCAGGGCCAGGCAAGGAACCGGAGACAAGCTCGGAAGGAATTATCGGGAAGCACAGACGGTCCGCACGGAAGGTTACACTCGCCTGTTCCCTGCCTTCCCCTCCCTCTGGCCCTCCAAGCCTGAGCCTCCCCCCTGCACATCAAGCTGCGGCTGTCTGTCTCTGCTTATCTACACGTCCAACCTTCACTCCCTTTCATTGTCCCTCCTTCTGTCCCAGATGAGCACGCTGAGGAGTGGGTGACTGACAGCAGGGACCCTCCCGGGTTCCGGAGGGAGCCTTCCCTCCCCCTGCGATATAAATACCTTGCTCATGAGCAGAAATAACGCTCCCAGGGACAGCATTTCCTGATGTGTGTTCATGCCACCTTCACAGTTTGGCCAATAGCACACAACGCTGTGCCTTTATATACTTATTTGTTTTTCTTTAAATGAATTCACCCTTTAGACTCAGGAAAAAAAAAAAACCCACCTAAATTTAGCCACACTCCAAGTCTACCATCCAGAAACATGAGTTTTGTATGTTAAAATGTTGGGGCGCCCGGGTGGCTCAGTCGGTTAAGCATTGGACTCTTGATTTTGGCTCAGGTCGTGAGCTCAGGGTCATGAGATCGAGCCCTGTATCAGCCTCCACACTCAGCATACAGTCTGCTTGAGATTCTCCCTCTCCCTTGGCTCCTCCCCTTGCTCATTCTCACTTGCTCTCTCCAAATAAACAAATAGAATCTTTAAACAAATTTAAAAATACATGTTAAAGTGTTAAAAGTAAAAAAAAAAATTAATTAATTAATTAATTAAATAAAACCCCAAACCAAAAACAAAGATAAATCCATCTATGTGATGAATTGCACTTGGCTCAATCACAGACTCTTCAGGAGAGAATGAAAGCCTAGTTTAAGTTGCTTTCCCAGAGTAGAGCAGGTCTGGGAAGAGACCTTTCCTTCTTATTTCAGCCAGCCTTCAGTGGAGGCCTTTGGAGGCAGCCACACCTCCCACGGGAGAAAACTTTGGTAGCCCATGTACACAAATGGACAATTTCAGAAAAATCGATTCCTGCTTCTCCTGACAAGCTTAAGCGAGGCTTACCTTCCTGGTGGGCGACATCACCCGGGACTGCCTAGCATCTGACCCCATCACACAGCCCTCCAGCCAGCCTGAGTGTCCCCCACCAGCCCGGGGGCTGAGGGGCATGGGGCATTTCTCACCATACTTCTAAGAGGATGGTTTATTGAAAAGTGGGAAATTCATATACACTGGTCTCTATTAAAAAGTGGGCAAAAATGATAGACCTCAGTCTGTCCCTCTGTCCTAGAATTCTGTCCCATTCCAGCTCATAAAAGTGATGTTGGGCGATTGGAACGCACTCTTCCAGAGAGCATTTGGGATGCTGAGGGCCCTGGAAATCAGATGACCAGAGAAATAGTTGAGGGATGTAAGTGCTTAGCCATCCCTGGGACGTAGTTAGATTTTTAGGCATGGTTTCAAATGTGACTTCACGGCTTTCTAGCTCTTCAAACTTTGGCAAGTTCCACTAACTTCTGATGCCTTAACATCCTATATGTAGGGTGGAGATGATAATGGTCTAGCAGAATCCACCTATGCACAGGTTAGCTCTGCATCCGAGTGTGTAGGGCAAACCTGCTGATCATCAAACGAGCCTTTGAGATTCCTCAAATTAAATTTCAATCACAAGGATTTGGGCTCTTTGAGACTCAAGACCCAAGAGTGAATTTTCTTTTTTCTCCTTGCATTTGGCTGTTGCTAATTTCCTTGGGTCCTTAGGTGTCAAAGGGGGTAGAGGAAGTCTAAAGGGGTATAGCAGGAGTCCCAGACAGATTTTATTTTTCTTTTATTCTTATCATATGTAATTGAATTGCCACATGTTAAATGTGTAAGTCGTGCAGTCCCTCTGGAGGAGAACCAGGAAAGGCTGCCTTTGTAAAAAGGACCTCACAAATGTTTGACTTGCCATATGTCCTTGTAGGTATTTATATGTGTATAGGTTTTCACCTCACTCAACCGGAAGCTTCAGAAGCTCTAGGACTGCGTCACAGGGAAGGGAGGGAGGGAGGAAAGAGGAAAGGATAGGAGGAAGGAAAGCAGGAAGATCCAGTGATGGCCTGAGCACCTTCATGAGTTGTCCCATGCTTGATATGTTTCCTGGAACATCTCCTGTGAATTCCTTTTCACTGCAGGTGATCCTAGAAATATGGAGCCTCTATGGTCAAGTGAGTTTTTGGTGGGTGGGGTCTTGGACCTCAGTAGTTAGATACTGTGATCCAGGTTCCCTCTGGTCCCCATGGAGTGCATGTAATCCAGAGATACTCACCGAACCTCCACCGTGGGTAGCATAACGCTCTTGGAGCTTGGGGGCTACCAAAGTAGAACGCGTGTGGTTTCTGCCCTTGGTAGTAGGATGTAGACAATGGGTATTAATAGTGAAATTTTATTGTTGGCCAAGCACTGTTAGGAGCACATCAGCCGTTGTGGAGGACATGGTGAAAGGCACCGTCCCCACCGCTCCCCCATCGGAGGGGTCAGTGGGCAAGTAATGAGCTTCGCTGCCTTTTGTAACACACTGTTGTTTTCAGCCACATCAGGTTAAAGGCATGTTTTCTTTTCGTTGCCAAATTTCTTTGAAGATCTTCCCAGGGAGGATGAGAAATGTATTTCCAGAGTGGCAATCTTTTTATACCTCTTTTTCTGATGAAGTGATGGGTTTTTGCTTTTATGGGCTAGTAATTACACTGTGCATAAATTGTAGCTCCCAGGACCCCAGAGGCCCACCACACATCATTAGCAAGCCCTTAACTCTTCTCCTTCTTGAAAAAGAAATATAAATAAATCCATGCTGGCCCAGAGATAGCGCCCACCAACTTATCTCTGCGGTAATTGTGTCCAGGCCTCTGGTTTCTGCTGGACTAGACAATAATGAGATGCTAAAGACCTAATAAAAAGATGTTAACGTGTTTAAGACTTCCCTGCCCCAGGGAAGCCCTTTGTTTTTGAGTCTGGCTTGAGAGCGCTTAAGGCAATGTCTTCTGATGGATGAGCTGTCTCACAGAAAATTAAAATGGCCCTGCTCTTTGCTTAGAAATGTGTAGAAAGCCGGCTTCTAAGGGAGAAAGACCTTGGCTTTGAAATAGCATCTGCATCACATGGGTTAAGGCACTGCACCTAGGAACGAGCTCCTGGAGGCTGGGTGTACGAGGCTAAGATGACAGTGGTGTGTTTTCGGAATGGGATCCGCTAGAGAGGACTCTTTGAACCACAGGAATGGAGACAGAGACCTCCCCGAAGATTTAGGTGGAGAAGCTGCGGACAGGTGTGGGAAGCAGGATCCCGCACCTCTCACGCAGGTCCCAACATTAATTAGAGTTTTTCTCGTACAAATGAGGAAAACTCAGATGGAATTTTATTAACATTAAAAAAGGACATTGGTTGGATCCCAGAGCCGAAAAGGGCTGGTAAGGTTTATGGCGAAGCTGGATTGAGGGCTTTCTTGGGGCTTGGTTTCTTTCTGTGTCTCGCTCCTGGTTCCTCATTTGCTGTCGGGCTCCACGTGCTGGGGCCCCCATGGTTTCAGGGCTTACGTCACTGTAGCTTCGAGTTCAGCGGGAGGAAAGCCTTGGTTCAGCAAGAAGCCCTTGCTCTCGGGGCCCGGTGCGGAGCAGTAGTGCCGTGGACACGAGGTGGGGTACGCCTGCTGGCCAGACTTAGCTCGCGTATCCAGACATGGGACTGGGAGGAGAGCTCAGCAGAAAACAGCCACTAGGGGCCTGCACTCTGGGCAGGCCAAGAATGATGGACATGGCTTGAGCTCCCCATGAGGAGTGCCCGTGAATGTTCCCTTTCCTTCAGGAAGAGTGCAGCCAGCAGGTGTTGCTAGAAGGCCTACCGCGAGGAGGCACCATGGCAGATCTCCAGATCTCCATTTGCTAACTACTGGAGAAATGCTTTACACCACCAAAGACTTACGGAATGTCTAACTGCATAACACATCACCCACAACTTAGCTATTCAGAAAAATATGCATGTATTAAAACAGACTTCCAGTGGGTCAGGAATCTGGGAATGGCTCAGCTGCTCAGGAGAATTTACCCTATCCCGTGGACCTCTTCATAAGGGCCAATTAAATGTTCTTGTGACGTGATAGCTGGATTTCCCCAGAGTGAGCGATTTGAGAGAGACAGAGAGGCAGAGACAGAGACAGACACAGAGACTTCCGTGCCTTAATTTCAAGGACACACACTGTCACTTCTGACATACTGTATTCAAGACAAGCTACTCACTAAATCCAGCCCACCCTCAGTGAGAGGGAATCATTCTCCACCTGTTTAAGGGAGACGTGTTGAAGATTTGTGGACGTATTTTAAAGTAACCACCATCTACCCTCTGGCCCCAGATTACTTATACTCTTCCTCTATGCAAAATACACTTACCCCTTCCCAAGACCCGAAAACTCACCCTTCCAGAGCATCAACTCAAAATCCAGGACGTTGGGGTCTATATCAGATGAGGGGTCCAGCATGACCCCATTAGGGAAGCATATTTATCCCAGCAAATGATGCACCTAGTCCTGAGATGAGAGCAGGGCTTTGGAGTCAGGCTGACTTCCGTTCTGTGCTTGGCTCGGTTCTCACTACGGGGGAATGTGATCGTGTGATGGGCTGGGCACAGTCAGCCACAGGGACCACCTCTGTATGGAGCAGCGTCAGCGACGGTGTGCGCAGACCCGGCCCTGCGTGCGTGCCAACGTCCCCGGCGGTATTCTCCGTGCTCGGTATATTCTAACTCGTTTAGTCTTCCGACGACACCGTGGGGAGAATACTATTGGGAATCCTGTTTTCCTCGCTTGGGAAACCAGTGCACACAGAAGGTGGGGAGTGTGCCCCAGGCGACCCAGATGGCAAGGGGCTCCAGCACCTGCTGTCTTCATCTCCCCCGTCCCATGAGCAGGCACCCTGGCCTTCCCTGATGAGCACAGCCCAGAGTGAATAGTGGTGTGGCTTCTTTTTTCATTTTATTTTCTTGCTCTTGAATTGTCCACAGAATAACTTGTTTTAAGCTAAGATCTGACAGTTTCGAGTTACTGTGTGTCAGAGCTGGGCATGTGTCCTTTTCTTTCTAAAGCATTGCAAACAACTGAATACATATTGGCTTAGATTCTGAATTAAGGCACACACAAGATCTGGCAGGGAAGATCCTGAAAACTTTCCTCCTCAAAAAGCATTTGCATCGCCCGAGGCAGAGATGAGAGAGGATCCCTCTCTCTTACTGCTCCTCGAATATGCAGGGAATTTAGTGACTTAGTGGCTTTTTATTGATGCACATCACTTCGATCATACGGATGCTCAGATGGTAGTTCTGGCTTTAGGAGCTGGAGGAAATATAAATCATAGCTGAGCTGAGAACCTCATGAAATGATAAAGCAAGAGGAGATTTCAGATTTACACAGCTCAGCCATTAAACAGGGAAGGGATCCTCTCTTCTAGTTATTGTCAAGTGGGAAAAGCAGCCAGCAAAGATGATCATTTCCATCCATATCCTTGATTCCTTCTTTTCTAATTACGTTTCCTAAACTGCTGTTTGGATTTGCCATGGAAGTAGTTGGACCGCTAGGGCTGGGGCCACACTGGTGAGGGCACCTCGAGCCTCCATCCGTAATTCCTCTTCCCCCCTCACGGTGTGCCTCAGCCTTCTGGAAGGTTGCCTCTCCCGGATCAGTCAGTGTGGTGACAAATCAAGTGTCTGTATGTTACTGACCTTTGCTAAAGCCCCATTGTCCAGTCCCTATGTGATTGTTTTCTTTTTCTTTTTTTTTAAGATTTTATTTATTTATTTGACAGAGAGAGAGAGACAGCGTGAGAGGGAACACAAGCAGGGGGAGTGGGAGAGGGAGAAGCAGGCTTCCTGCTGAGCAGGGAGCCCAATGCGGGGCTCGATCCCAGGACCCTGGGATCATGACCTGAGCCGAAGGCAGATGCTTAACGACTGAGACACCCAGGCACTTCCCCACCCCCCCCTTTTTTTTTTCAAATTAAAGCACCAGCCCACGTTCTGCTGAATAAAGCCAACTTCTAACACTTCCCCTGGCCAGAAACCATTCTTGCTAACCAAGGGTTTCCACCTTGCCATTTCCCAGGGGACATGTTGCCCAGCGCGGGATGGCAAATAAATCAAGTATGGCCTAACATCCTTTGAGTGTCGTGTTCAGTGAGTATGTGCGCTACACTCTCAATTTGTTTTGAATGCAGTTGTGCACAGACATCCTAGACATCCATTATCTGAGACCCCGCCGTGGGGTCTGCGTTTCCCGTACTCCCCATCGACAGCCCTGCGGGCTGCTGAGCACAGCGCTATGAGAAATTGCAGATTCGCTAGCTACAGTTCTCCGTTCCTTTACTGCAGCCTCTCCCAGGGCAGAAGGAACTGCGGTCTAGCCTATCGGGTCCGTGCCAGAAATTTGTGACGCCCTAAACAAAACAGGTACATTAGGCTTCTCCTGACAAACAGAACCAATAGGCTCTACGCAGATAGAAAGAAAGAGATTTATTATGAGAGATGGATTCATAAAATTATGGAGGCTGAGAAGTTCTGTGATCTGCCCCGTGCAAGCCAGAGGCCCAGGAAATGCTACCAATTCAAATGCTAATCTCATCCAGAACCACCCTCACAGACACACCCATAAATAATATTTGACCAGCTGTCTGGACCTCCCTTAGCCCAGTGTATTAAAAATACCTACTACAGAGTGGCATATGGTAAGCCACTAATAACTGTTAATAATCATCACTATGATTGCATATTCTTCTCATACGGATTTCTTTTATTTATAAAGGGATGAGTAGTAGAAAAAAACCAGTAGATCAGTGTCAGCAGAAGAGGCTTCGCCTCCCGCTTTGCCCTACGGTGCCACCCACCTGCAGTTATCCAACCGCTTAGCATCTCTGCCTTCACTTTACTCTTCTGCCGAAAAGTGGTGGCAGTATCTGGCCCAGCTATCTCATGCAGAAAAAATTCTTACGGCCCCTAGCCATCCATAGAACGCAAGAGGGATTTATCTCCCCATATAAATGAGTATACGCTATCCTGTGCTTGTGAAGAGAGACCGTCAGAACTGCATCATCGAGTCATCATCCTGCGGTTGAACAGGGCCTTGCCCAGCACCTTCCCTATTGTGTGGCCAAGATCTAGGTGCACATCACATCAGATATTCAGAAAATTAGTAAATCCAAGTGAAAATCTGTCAGTTTTCTTACTAAGAGTTATTTGTTTAAAAATTTCCAATCCCCCCCCTTTCCGAGTGCTCTTCCTCACCCCCTCCCTTAATTCTGAAGCAGGACAGAAGGGAGACTCAGATTTACTGAGTATCTTCCAGGTGTTTTGACACTTGGTAGGGGGGTTGTTTCATGTGAAAGCCACACTAACTCTTTATAATGAGTAATATATAGTCTCGAATTTCTGGACAAGGAGATGAAAGCTCAGAGCGGCTTCATGTCGAATGGAAATGGATCTTGATTTTGGATTTACCTTACTCTTCGATATGTGCTCTGTTGGGTGTGTGGTGCAGGCCATGATCTAGTCTATAACACTTAGGAAAGACTTAGTGGATCTCAAGGATTTCTCATTGGAGTTAGGCTGTGCTCTTTGTGGTGTGGACATGATGGGCGGTACCTAGCGTTTTTTCCCCTGAAGGCTGAAGGATGTGGTACCCATGAATGCTGAGGTTAATCAGGGCCCTAGAATGAGAATTTGATTCCCTAGAAAAGACTGGGCAAGAGCAAACACTTTCCTCTTGGACCACCCCAACACATGAGAGTCATTCTCGTCATATAGCAATTGCATTTTACTGAAAAGAAACTCATGGACAAAGACTACCCAGGCCTCTCCCTGCTAGAGAAGACATCTGTTTTTGTTTGGATCAACAGGAATCTACTTGTGCTCTGCATTGTTCACTGGTCCACTAAAAAAAAAAAAAAAAAAAAAAAAAATCAGTGATTTGCACTATTGCACTCATCTATGGAACTTTAGTGAGCAGCGCCTGTTAGACCACACAAAGCCCCCCAACCCGCAGGAAAGTAAACACGTACTCTAATTGAAGAGTGTGATATTTAGAGTTAAATCAATAGGCCCCACACTTCTAGTCTGAATAAAACATGAATCCCTAACAGAGTTATTGCAGAAAGTCAAGTCTAATGGGTCCTGTAGTTCCCAGATTTAACTCTAAAGATCAGGCTTTAATGATTATAAGAATAGGGACAAACAGGGGATAAAGGAAATGCATTTTACGTTGGTTCCAGTACAGGAAGTATGCAAATGGAAGTCAGTTGACTTGAAGCAAAATCTTCGCCCTTTGTAGTGCCAACATTTATTCCTCACAATGTGTCTTCTCCTCGATAGGGGAGAGAAGGTCATTGGAGTAGCCTTCAGGATTAGAAGGAAGAGTGAATTAATCCAGTTTCCTAGTAATAAGCAGCAAGGTCGGTCTGACTCACCTCCCAAAACAGATGGGCGAGGAGGAATTTATCCACCGTCAGACAAGGGGAAGATGGGGGTCCTCATGGTGACAGTTAGAAGAAAATGACCCAAGTCAGGGTTCTTTCTCTTTCTCTTTTGTGCTGCGGTTTTATTTCCCCAGACGAACTAACTCTTCTGCAAGGAAGACATTGAGGCCAAATGCACAATGAGGCTCCTATTTGTACAGACTTGTAATAAGAGGGAAAAAAGACATTTTACTACCAGTTTCAGTTTAGAGCTTCCTGGGGAAGGTCTCTTGCCCTCCTTGGGCTCCCAGCCTACGGCCCAGGCCGGGCGCCGGCAGGGAGGACTGCCAAGGGGCTGGCTCGGGCACCCACTCCTCTGCAGAGTGGTCCAGGGCCTGAAGAAAGTGGAGTCATTAGCAGGGAGTCACAGAGCATGAGATCCCCTCTGCAAGGCTTTTTGGTCCAGAGAAACAAGTTGAAGGCGTGAAGCTGTTTCCAAGCTTAGCCACTGATTTGGGAAATGCGGACACAAAGGCATTGACTCTAAGTTCCCAGAAACTTCTTTGGGAAGTCAGATGTGGAAGAAATGTAAACCTAGAATTGATTGTCACTAAACTCTATTTTGATGACTTGGGGGAAAGGTTGCATTTGGTCTTAATGGTTATACGAGAGTGAAGTGGGTAGTTAGTGAAAAAGGAGTCTCCTCCAGAAGGAACAGGTTTATTTATTTTTATTTTTTATTTTTATTTATTTATTTTTTTAAAAGATTTTATTTATTTATTTGACAGAGAGAGAGAGAGAGGAATCACAAGCAGGCAGAGCGGCAGGGAGCAGCAGAGGGAGAAGCAGGCTCCTCGCTGAGCAAGGAGCCCAATGTGGGACTCGATCCCAGGACCCTGGGATCATGACCTGAGCCGAAGGCAGATGCTTAATGACTGAGCCACTCAGGCACCCCCAGGTTTATTTATTTTTAAAGATTGTATTTATTTATTTGAGAGAGAGAGCACGAGCGAGGGGGAAGGGTAGAGGGAGAGGGAGAAGCAGGCTTCCAGCAGAGCAGGGAGCCCGACGTGGGGCTCCATCCCAGGACCCCGGGATCATGACCTGAGCTGAAGGCAGAAACTTCACTGACTGAACCACCCAGGCGCCCCAAGGAACAGCTTTAATAAAATCTTGCCTCCCTGGCAGGAGCACACAGATTATAGGGGGCAGGTCAGGAGGTGGGGTGGGGAGGGTGTAGGGGCCAGATTGGGACGGTCACATCAGCAAAGGCAAGGAGGGTGGACTGTATCCTGTCACCACTGGGGAAGCACGGGGAATGTTAATTGGGAGAAGATTTTAAGAAAGTCCTGGAAACAAATGAAATTTGGCAGGATGTGGATTGGAGAGGAGAGGAAATCCTTGAAAAGTTTCTTTCTTCTACCTAAGGAAGAGAAATCCACTGGAACATCGAAGTGAGGGATGAAAAAGTAATTATGGGATAAACCTGTTGAAAGGTTAAAGACCCAGCAGAGTGGCAGCCATATGGTCGTCACAAGTTCACGCTGGCCTTCACCCACTCTCGGCCAGCAAGGCCCCGAAAGGCCTTCTTCTGTAAACATTCCCCTGACGAGGCTTTCTCCGTCCCACTGTCAAGAATCACAAAGGGGCTGAGGTTCCAGCCTACTGACCCTATAGCAATTTATCATCCACAGTTTCAGGATTGCCTTCAGAAGACGCGAGACTCCAGGGTCAGAGACAAAAGACTCTGAGTTCCAACACACTTCCTGTTTGCCTCAGTTCTCCCTGTGCCTCGTGACTCCTACAGGTGGGATGCAGAAGGGAACCTGTTTACATCAAGAAGCAGGGCGCATTTCCCCTATGATGCTTCTCCAGTCCCACGAGACAAAGCTTCTGACTACGCCTGCTAGCGGTGGAAACATATCTAGAGGACCCATATCCACTTTTGCAATGCGGATGATAAAGGGCGAGTTTGGCAATGAAGGGAAATAATTTAATAGCTAACACACTCCTCAAAGGACTCTCTGGTAGTCAAATGAGGTAATTTAATGTTCTCTAAAGTGAGGTGAAAATGGTTTTAGAGGATGCTGAGATCCTTTTTAAAAATAATACTTGGGTAGTTGTTTCAATATATACCTTCACTGGTAGGTGCTTTAGCATTTGATTAAATAAAAAAGAACGAAGTCAATTTAAAGGGAATTTTTAAGAAGCATTAAGGGAGTAATATTAAAGGTGGTGCCAGGTTTGGAAAATGTCTTGAATACAGTGCACAAATGGTGGAGGTTTAGGAATAACCACGACGGTTAAATGAATTCACCTTAAAATGTAATAGGTTGTATCAATGATGGTATTTTGCTTTTATTTCCATCGTAATTATTATTAAGATAAAGGAAAATTAAAAAGACACAAAGTAACTGAGACTGTAGTGCCAAGCAGCCAACTTGGGATTTAGGTATGGAGTGAGGTAGACAGTACAAAATCTGAGGTCTGTGTTTCCTGGGTGAGTTTCCTTTGCCTCCTTTTGGAACAGCAACACCTGTTCTTGCTGGACAAAGGAAGTGGCGCTCGGATGGGCACACAGGATTTCAATGCACGAAATCAGACAAAGAACCAGAACCACTTTCCCGGAGAAAGCTCTATCCCTGTGTGTTCCGCAGGCTATTCTGGGCCTTGACGTCACCCAGCCTGCCTGCCTACTCTAGCATTTAGTGGGGCAACCGGCTTCTTTGTGGTAGGCAGTACTGGTGACCTACTTCGACAAGGATGCCCAGGGGCCATTAGGCATGGGTGTCCATATATTAAAAATGATTACTGTGATTTTGGATTGTACTTCTCTGTAATAAAAGGGAGAATCAATAACTAATTCCATTTGTAAAGGAATAAAAGAGGATTATGCAGGCTGCAGTCTTGTTAAAATAAAATGCTATGCATCGGCTGTTAGTGGCTGGTATTTAGGGTATAAGAATTGTGTGTCACACCATCTGTTTGAGCGATCTTCATGATGCTCACCAAGGAGGAAATGCTGTATTCCTGGGGCTTCTGCTTAATTGTCCATAAAGAAGATATCCTCAAGTCAATGGCATCTTCAGAATGATGGATGGATCATCCAAGTGATGTGTCAAATGGTGTGCTTTCAAGAACAAATCACTTAAATCATTGTTTCCCCAAGCATGGCTCATGTGCCACTGGAGGTTTATAGTGTGGGTTTTGGTTGTATAGGGACACGCTTGTGTTTTATTATTTAATATTTATTTGAATATGTGTCAGAAATTAGTGGAAGTACAACATGAAATCAATGACTAAGGGAAACGAGTGCTGGAATTATAGGTATGTGGGCAGGTGTGCCCATGGATGTAAAACTTTAACAGGTAAACATTGCCCTTCTATCACAGCAGATGGAAGGAGGGAGATTGGGTCACACGAATCACCAAAAGAGTTCCTCACTTTCTAAATTTAGAGCACCATGCTATGCTTTGTTCTTTGCAGTGTCACATAAAAATCATGAGTAATTTCTAGGATGTGGACATGGCAGAAATTGTGAAAGTACCACATGAATAACCGAAGTTTGGGAAAATTTGACCTAAGAGAGGCCATTGACTTGCATTTCTGTGTAGTGCAGGGTAATCACTTTATCCATCCATCCACCCATCCACCCACCCACCCATCCACCGACACATCCATCTACCCATCCACCCATCTACCCATCCACCCAGCCACCTACCCACCCACACACGCATCTACCCATCCATCCATCCATCTACCCACCAATCCATCCAACAAGCACAGGATCTGTTTCTGCCTAGATGCTAGGGATACATAGGTGATGAAGACATGATTTATGATCTTGAATAGCTCCCACTGTATTAGGAGATACATAAGACCATCTGAAAAACTTCCCTGTAAACATGGGAACAAAGTGTAATGGGACATAGAAGAATGGAGACCAGAGAGCTAGGGAAGATACACAAAGGAGGTACATCTGAATCCAATGGTGAATGAGTGGGAATTGAGCAGGCAAACAAGAGTAAGAGTGGATGATGGCATTTCGGACAGCAGAACTCATATCAAAAGTTGGAGGCATGTAGGAACATGGTATGTGATACATCTTTTTGTACTTGTGTGCAGGGGAGGGAGGTTATATGAGGTACATATTGGGGGGAAAGGATTGGCAGCGTATGAGGCTATAAATGTGGGTGAGGTCTTCAAAAACTTTGGAATGTGTGTTGGAATTTGGACTCTATTTTCGAGCTGAGGATGGCAGAGATAAGACATGCATGTTGCGATCCTCCCTAGCATGTGCTGGTGGCAGATGTCACTAATCAGTCCCAGGGCTGTTTCCTGTGAGAGCCCATTCCTTCTCAAGACAGAGCTCTCTCCAGCTGCCCCTGGTAGGTGCTTCGACATGCAAGTGGGATGAAACCTATCTCCTATTTCTGGAAGAGCGTGGAGCTGGAAAGAGCTTTTAATAAGGATTGGAGCATGATGCAAAATGAGGCCACCAAGATGTGTGCCCCAAAGTTTATGCGATTAAAACAATGAAACCAACAAACTGATAGAAAAAAAAAATGAAACATACTCACATCAGAGCCTTTCTGGTGGAATCAGAAAGGCCCAATCAGGGGTTACAAAATGATGATTCTTGAGGCAAATATAGCTCAAGATCTGCATTGTTTGCTTTAAAATTTTTTTTGATTTTTTTTTTTTTACTGATAATGAGAAATTAGGAGATTCTCAATTTCTTGTTTTTCTTGAAAAATCTGAAAATTCACACGCACTGTGTCCTCGTTCCTGTCTGGCAACAATTGGGTCCATCTGATCAATGATCTGGTGGGGTTCACTCCCACTGGCCACAGTGGATGGTGTTCTCTAATACTGATCCCAGACCTACTTCACGGATTCCCGTTACCTGCCTGGACCCTACAGGGAATTTTTTTTTTTTTTTAATTTTAGCTCCTGCTTATGTGTTCAACAGTATCTCATGAAATAGTCCTAGATAGTGACCCTGGAAAAATTATGGATAAATGACATTTTGTAAATTGAATTCTGAATTCTGTTACAGATAGATTAATTTGAAGTTTTTGGTTTTTTTTTGTTTTTGGTTTGGTTTTTTGCTCATGCAAATTCAGGTTTTGCCATATCATAGCTTTTCAAATGAAGGGATTCTTAAATTTTGTTCTGAGAGGATAATTTCTCAGGCTGTGTACAACAAGACAGCCGTGGATTCTACCAGCCTTTTTAATAGTAAACGCAATCAAACACAGCATCTTAGAATAAGGCTTTCATTTCTTTTGCATAAAAAGAGCCTTAAGATTTTCAGAGCTAGGGTGCCTGGGTGGCTCAGTCGGTTAAGCGTCTGCCTTCGGCTCAGGTCATGATCTCGGGGTCTTGGGATCGAGCCCCACATGGGGCTCCCTGCTCAGCGGGGAGTCAGCTTCTCCCTCTCCTTCTGCCTCTCCCCCTGCTTGTGCTCTCTCTTGTGCGTGCTCGCATGCTCTCTCTCTCTCTCTCAAATAAATAAATAAAATCTTATAAAAGAAAAAAAAAGATTTCCAAAGCTAGTTCTGATCCTGTGACTAAAATGGGTTGTGTTTGGGATTCCATGACTGGCTCAGTCGGTACAGACGTGCACCTCTCGACCTCGGACTCGTCCCACATTGTGGGTAGAGATTACTTAAAAAAAAAAAAAAAGAAAAAGAGTAAGATGTAGTGAAAATGCCTTAAAATGTTGGTAAAGGTACGACTTTTCAGTTACGAGATGAGTAAGTTCTAGGAACTGGATGGACAGCATGATGCCTACACTTAACGATACTGCATTGTGTGTTTGTGTTTGGCCAGGAGACTACACACACACACACACACACACACACACACACACTAACTGCATGAGGTCTTGGGTGTGTTACTCACTTGATTGTGGTAATCATTTCACAATGTGTATATATATATGTGTGTGTGTGTCAAATCATCATGCCACGTACCTTAAACATTCACACTTTTACTTGTCAATTCTACCTCAGTAAAGCCGGAAGAAATGTTTGAATGAGGAATTTGGAGGGGGGGGTGGGAAGCGAGCAGACATGGAACAGGTGGGGGTGAACAAGGGTCGGAAATCTCTTCAAATGAAGTAGTTTGAATTTATTCCTGTCTGTGGCAGGAAGAAGAAAGTTCTAGAAATAGCTCATGAAAACCTGGGATACGATGCGCTTCGGTGTTTTCTTCAACACAAAACCCTTCTCGCTCGTAGGTGGGCACGCAGGCTGCTGCGAGACGAGGCGGGTTCCCGTGACCACTGGCTACTCCCGGAGCCGCGCTCTGGGTGGGGGGCAAGGGGCTCCTCCCCGGGGGTGTCCATAGTCCCCCGCCCGAAGCTACAGCATTTGGGCTCCCCGCTATTAGCATCAAATGCTTTTCAGATACCGGGAACACGGTCAGCTCCTCTGCTTTCTGTGCTTCTCGCAAGTCCTGTTATCATTTGCTCTTTACAATCCCGGACACAGTAATGAGGTTTTAAATCCTTCAAACGTGCTCTAAAAGTCAGTTACCAGCTCTGTTATTGTGACCTTTTCAGTGCCCCATGATTTACGTGGTTGGTCATTTGTCTTCCTCCTTTTTAAATAACAGCAATCAAAGGAAGGGATGGGAGAGTCAAGAGGGTGTTTTGGTGGGGACGCGGAAGGTTTACAAATGCTCTTCCACGGTACCCGACAACCTTCGGCATTTCCAAGGCCCAGTGAGGTTTTATTGGGCTGTAGGTTGTTCCCTGGAAACCTGTGTAGCTACAAATCTAGGAGGACATCACCTCTCGCGCTGTCACCTACCACCTACCAGTGACCTTGGCGGTTGTCACCGGATACCCCCTTTCTCTAGGGAGGAATGGCATTCTCCCTCCGACAGCCTTTGACGATAAATATACTTAGGAACTGCTGAATGTCCAAGTCATTGGGTTTTTAAATTTTTATTTATTTTTTATTTATTTTTAAAAGATTTTATTTATTTATTTGAGAGAGAGAGAATGAGAGAGAGAGAGCACATGAGAGCGGGGAGGGTTGGAAGGAGAAGCAGGCTCCCCGTGGAGCAGGGAGCCCGATGCAGGACTGGATCCCGGGACTCCAGGATCATGACCTGAGCCGAAGGCAGTCGCTTAACCAACTGAGCCACCCAGGCGCCCCTCATTGTTTATCTCTAATAGAAATTGGATCACTTTGAAATCTCAAGAAGCTTCAGACAATTTCGGGAAATTTTAGTACCAGCTAGCCTAGATTGTAGTACTTGAACTACTCCTGCAATTATAGTAATTTACTGTCTGATCTTATTCTCCAGTTCTTCCACACCTCTTTATCACTAACGCCTGAAGGAGGAGGGCCGGACATTAACCTTCTCTGGTGCCTCGTCCGCTGTCCCAGGTCCGGGTGGACGAGTATTGAGCAGAGGTCACAAAACCTGAGGCCAACAAGAGATAGGCACGCGGCACAAGTAGGTGAACGGATCGTTTTGTGTTATTTTGTTTGCATGTTAAACCCTTAGACGTATTACTGACTTTCTAGAGCACGGTGTTGGCCCTGCTTTTCTCCTTCTAAATCCCATCCCTGCAGGCTACCTGCCATTTCCCTACCTGTGAGGGGGCATGAACACAGAGCAAGCAGGACGATAAAGAGCTGACAGTCCGCTCAGGGGTGAAGCTCTGTTAGGGCCCAGGGGCCTGAGTGTCGAAACAGAGACACTCGCTCAGTTCCAGCCAGCTGGGCGCCATGCAGAGCTGTTGATTTCGTTTCCCTTTATTCTGTCTTTCTCAAGAGACGGCTAGCATTTTGAATTTTTGAGTGAAAGCTGCCCATTGAAAAATATTGGCTCAAATGCTTTTGAACTGCCCAGCATACACAAATCAAAATATCAGGCAAAATAAATCCGTGAACCCACGCATTGGCCACTTCTGGTGCACACACATGACCGGAGCTAAAAGCACTCAGTATCTATGTATTTGCTCTTAGGGAAGCATGTGGATGCAGAGCATTTCATTTTGAACAGATTTCCAGTAACTTCTTAACGTTTACAGGGTATCAGGGATAATGCATTAAGTATATAGTTAGTGTATTCATCTGACTTGGAGAAGACATATATGATAGACAATATATATTCACGTCCATGTTTAAGGCATATATACGCACATTTGTATGTGTAATACACTTGACCGTATGTTGTTTTAACATGGAATTTGGGTCAGGCCTGGTTTTCAAGAATACATGCTGATTGAGCAGTGTTGTGAGGTCCACTGAGAATCTCAAATGAAAAGGGTATGACCGACTAGCAGTCAAAGGCGATTCCGGACCCTTTGCCGACCTTTTCCCTCCGTGCCTGACTCACCCCTGCCTCCCGTGTTTGCCCCGGTTGTTGTCCATCTCCTCCACCAGAACTCAAGCCCCAGGAGGGCAGGAGGGTTTCTCTCTATGGTTCTGCATAGAATCTGTCACAATAGAACAGCTCACTGAAACATTGCCGAGTCACCGAGGGAAAAGGGGAGCTGCATTTTTGGAGAAGGTTGGCTGGAGAGTCAGGGAAGGATCATCAGCACTCTCTTGTATTTGACCGCACATCACCTTGGTCTGTTTGGTTCCTGGGGTCTGTTCGCAGCAGCAAGGACCCCTTTCTGTGCGTTTCTGCAGGTGCCTGCCCCGGGGCGCTTGGCAGACGTGGGGCAGGGGGTCTGTGGTCCCCAAGCGCCTTTCCCGGCTTGCCTTTCCTGGGGGGCCCCTGCATCTAGGCGCGGACACCAGAGTAACCCTGCCAGGGACACCGGAGAGGACATGGTCTGCGCCACTCCCCGGCCAAGGCTTTGAAAGGCGCTCTGCTCCCTCCACCCTTGTACTCCACTGTCTCAGGCCGCTCCAGCTGCTACAACAAAACACCACAGACCTGCCTGCTTACACCACAGACGTTTATTCCTCAGTCTGGAGGCTGCAAGTCCAAGATGGAGATTCAGCCAATTCCGTTTCAAGCTAGAGCTCTCTTCTTGGCTTGCAGACAGCTGCCTGCTCTCCGTGTCTTCACATGGTGGGGGGAGAGAAGGAGAGAGAGAGAGAGAGTGCTCTTGTGTCTCTTCCTACAAGGATGCTGATCCCGTTGGACCAACGTTCCACCCTCATGACCTCATTTAACCTCAATTCGTTCCTTCCAGGGCAGTCACCTTGAGCGTGGTGGCTCCAACATAGGAACTTTGGGGGGGCGGTTCAGTCCAGAGCAGACCTCTTCTCTGTGGCCCCAACAGAAACTGGGGACCCAAGGAGGGGGGCCTGTCAGAGAGAAGACTGGGGATCTGAGGCCCCGGGGCCCAGACCGCTGTGGGAGGCAGGCGGCCCTCGAGAGCCCAGGCCCCAGGGAAGCAGCATCCACAGAGGGTACCAGTGGTCTGTGCTTGGGGTTCCGACAGGTCTGACTCCGTCGCGTGCACAGAGAGGGAAGTCTCAGAGGGCATGAAGATCATGGCCTCAGAGGCAGACGCGGCCGATGCCTGCAAGTTTCATGGGAGGAAGTGACTTGATTTCCCCGAGCCTTGATGATCTCGTCTAACATGTGAATAATAACAGTGCCCGCCCCATAGGAGGGCTGAAAGGCTAAGTGAAATAATGCCCAAAAAGTAACCAGGGGCTTAAAAGGTTATCATTCCTTCTGCTCTTTCCTATTTTTTTTTTTTTTTTTTGAGAGAGGGAGGGAGGTGGGGTAGAGGGACAGAGGGAATCCCAAGCAGACTCCCCACCCAGCACAGAGCCCGACACAGGGGCTCAATCTCACGACCCCAAGATCATGACCTGAGCCGAAATTAAGAGTTGGACGTTTAACCGACTGAGCCACCGAGGTGCCCCACTATTATTCTTTCTTAGATACCCAACCTGTAAATATGAACCAATATTTATTACAGTGTTAGGATTTAGAGTGTGGGCTATTGAGTCATACTGGTCGCCTAGAGCCCTGTGACCTGGGACAAGTTACATAACCTCCCTGTTGCTCAGCTTCCCCCATCTACAAAATTGGGGAGGGTAACTCCACTAGGAGTTGTTCTGAAATGTTAATGTGATAATGTGAATAACATACTTAGAGCAATGCCTGGCAGATGGGAGGCACGTGATAAATGTTGCCCATTTTTACTGCATCAGTTAAGACAGTGTATTTTACTGTATTGGTTAAAATCATGCTGTAGGAAATAGAACCCAGGGGGCACCATGGTTCAGACACAGAAGCAGTGACTCTTCCCGCACAGTAGCTCTGGACTGTGGCCAATTCTCCCGCATGTAGGGACCCAAGCCCGGGCTGGGCCATTTCTGGAGAATCTCAGCATGGCCTGCTGGCAGAAAGGGGAGAACATGAAGGAGGCAAAGCACCCTTTCCTTTTTTCTCTAAGGTTTAATTAATTTATTTATTTTAGAGAGAGAAAGGGTGAGAGAGAGTGCACGAGCAGGGGGAGGGACAGAGGGAGAGGAAGAGAGAGAATCTCAAGCAGACTCCGCACTGAGCCTGACGTGGGGCTTGATCCCATGACCCCGAGATCGTGACCTGAGCCGAAATCAAGAGTCGGATGCTCAACCGACTGAGCCACCTAGGTGCCCCAGAAGGAGACAAAGCACTTTTCAAATGGCCCAAAACATGTTCTCTCACACGTCCATGCCCATGTGGGGGGGGAGGGGCTGAAACCAAGGCCGGTGTGTGCTTCCCATTGGCTGCTGGACACTGCAAGAGAGGAGGGATTCTGGTGGAGGGCTGGCTGTCTCCCTCCTGATCCCCTTTATGAGCATCTGCAATTCCAAGACGTGGTCTTTGTTTGGAAAAAAAAAATGTTCCCCCTTGTGTTGGGTCCCCAGGAGCTGACCACCTCTCCGGGGTCTCTGGAGGTTCTGTGGGCTGTGAGAAGTACACAGCGACCCAACTCTCTAACGACTGGTTAGGATACATTAAATTGTCATGAACGACCTCAGGCACTTGGGTCACACTGCCCTTCACTTTCTGCTCAGACCATTGGGTGTCCTGAGGCCACATTCTCCCCCCACAGAGACAGGAAGCCCAAAGCAACCTTGTCCAGCCAGGGTGCAGCTGTTTTCCTTGGGGTGAGGTGTGTCAGCTGGTCTGGGGGAAAAGATACGATAAAACACAGATTACAGGCTGCTAGACATTCACAGCCCTTGGAATTCTTCAGCAACTTTGCCTTAGGAGAAGTACATTAATAACACACCTCAGAAAATATTTTTTTTTTTTAAAGGTTTTTTATTTATTTATTTGACAGAGAGACACACAGCGAGAGAGGGAGCACAAGCAGGGGGAGTGGGAGAGGGAGAAGCAGGCTTCCTGCAGAGAAGGAGCCCGATGCGGGGCTGGATCCCAGGACCCCGGGACCGTGACCTGAGCCGAAGGCAGACGCTTAATGACTGAGCCACCCAGGCGCCCCAGAAAATATTTTTATTACTTGAATTGAGGCGACATTTTTTCCTTGAAGAGAAATCTTTCGAGATGGTATTAGATTAATACTCTCCACCTGCAGTAAGAAGAGAACCCTCTTCATTTGGTCTGATCCTAAGGAGTTTAGGAAAGTATGTATTTTGCGCCCCGACCCTGCAATGCTTAAGGATGTGATCGGTGGTCTGAAGGAGGGATGATTAAAAACATGAGTTTCTTTAGGACCTAATTTAAAAGTTTTGGCTCAAAATAAAATTTAAAAAATACAAGGCAAAATCTCATTTTTACCCCATTTATCCCCATCCCATGCCCTCGCACCTGAAAGGAAACCGTTTCTATTAATTTATATGTAGTCCTCTTGTTTGATTGTGCAAATAAAGGAAAATACTTATTCTTATATCCCCAACCCCTGGTTCTTATGCAAAATGTAGCATGCCTCACACTTTCCTGCAGTTTGCTTATTTCACTTAATAATGTATCCTGGGGCCTTTTCCATGTCTGTATAGAGAGTGGCCTCGTTCTCTGTCACAGCTCCTTGTGTCCCGGTGGGGGGACATCTGTCCCAGACATGGCTCTCGGGTTTTTAATACCGTATGTCCATCAAGCCCGCTGGCTGCATTCGAGGCTCCAAGCAGGATGTGGCCTGCTACCCATCCAAGAGCTCACCATTTACAAGCCCTCCTAACTCGACGCTTCCAACAGCTGGAAAGGTGAGCACTGATGCCCACCTGCACAGCCGTGAGGGAGGTTACACGGCCCGTAACACCAACACAGCCTCCGTGTCCCCCACAGTCATTCCCATGACCTGGGGTCTCAGGTGCACCACGGGAGGGCTTCCTGCACCTGGCGCTCCCTTGGACATCTACCTGCCGCCCCACGCCCTTGAACTTGACTTGTCACTTGCCTTGAGATCTCCAACCCTCCTGAACTGCATTTTGGTGTGGAGTCCAAGATGCCCATTGTAACAGAGAGGTGGATGTGAAGCCCCCTAATCTATGAGCTGCTCCCCACCCCTTGACATTCAAGTATTCTTCAAGAACAGGAAAGAGAAGTCAACTGACTTTTTTTTTTTTTTTAATTAAGAAACAGTATGAACAACTAGAAGAACAAGGTCCAGGCTTGGGCGCACCCCGGTGGGAATGGAGGGGTCGCCACCAAAGCCCGTGTGAGCACAGAGGAAGGAAACTGTGTGGCAGGTGTTTCATGCAGGGGATGGGAGGTCATAGAGTCCCTGAGCCCATGAGACACGCGCCCTGGGACCTGGCACTGTGGGTTGGGGGTTGAGGAGGGTAGAGAGACCCCTCCCATGATGCCCCGATGCCTGATGTCCAGGTGTGCGATGCCATATGGGACGCTTTCCAGAGGGAGGCCTGTGGCCACTCCATACTCTCCAGCCAGAAGTCAAAGAGATGGTTGAAAGTGATGGAGTTGGAAAGAATAAACCCAGAGGGGGTCCCAAGCAGATGCAGAGTGCCCACTGGATGCAGGTGCCTGGATGCAGGGGAAATGACTTACAGGGGCCACCTGGAATTAAACCAGCGCATCCCCAGGTGGGGCCGCCCTTTCTTCTTTGGTTTTCTCCCTCCACTTCCTCACCCTCTTGGAACGCAGAGATGGGGCCCTGACCTGGGATGAAGGGGGATAGGGCTCACTCTTTGTGCGGAAGGGCTAGTTTGTCGGTCATAATTACAACAGCGGCCTTCTTCTGTACTTCTCCGCACTTTGTAAGGAAGACTTCGCCCACTCACTTACTGGATCCTGACGTCATGCATGTGAGAGATGCTAGGGACAGACATCATTACCTTTTATAAGGTACAGAAAAGGGATTGTTTCAGAGGGGGAGCTGTCTTGCTCAGGGCTCAGAGCAAGTCGATGATGGAAACACGCATCCAAACGGGTCTTCAGTCTTCCAATCTTTCGTCCCACCAACGAGACCAAGGTTTCTGTCTGCATTGCCTCCCCCTGAAAAGACTTAAAATTTTTAATGGAACCTCCATGGCCTCATCCCTTAAAGAGTCTAATTTAACAAACATTTGGTATGAGGTGGGGTCCTGGAAATGATGGAGTTTTAGAGAATTCCCCTGGTAATGATAAGATTAGGAAATCACTGGATTGTCTTCAATTTGTCATGTAGCTAAGTTTCATATAGAGAAGTTTCCCTATGCACCCCCAGAATGATGGTGTCCCTGACAGCACTTAGAAAAGAAAGGGGTCGCATTTTTGTGATTTATCTCTGTGTTGCTTCTCCCGTGATTGTCCGGCTTGGGCTCTGAGTCACAGAGTCTCTATCTTTCCTTTCTGTTTCATGACATCCATCTCTTCCTTCATTCAGCAATAAATATTTTATCTGCAGCTCAGAGCAAACCACTGTGGCCTGCCCCAGTAGGGATAAACCAATGAATAAGTTATGCTTCCTTTACTCAAAGGATACGTGCATCGTATCTGTTTCTTCTAGAAGAGAAACCGATGGTTGATAATAGCCTCAGCAGTGTAGAAAATACTGATTTATATTCCAATACACTCTTAACCCTGGAGGTGAGCTTGCGGAAGGCCCTGCCCATCCTTGCATCTGAGGCAGACTCTGGAGAGTTTGTCCACAGGCGCGGAGGTCAGCAGGCTGGGGAGTGCGAGCGAGGAGAGGGTGTGGAGCCAGAGGGACGTGGGCACGTGGCAGAGGGGACACCGAGGCCGCGCGGGCACTCAGTAGCCGGTATGTTCTCTGTCAGTGGAAGTGTTGCACCAGTAAAAGACGGTTCTGTCTGGGAAGAAAGAGTGAGCTGGACAGAGAGGCGGGGGATGGGCTTGGAATAAACCCAGGGGGTGTGCCCTTCCTCCTGCCTCTCCTCTGTCACCGGCGAACGATGCTGCACATCTCGAGAAAACAGCAGACGGATCTAGAAGTACAGTCCCACCCTGCAGAAGGTGAAGGCGCTGGGCAGAGCAGGGAAGGGATCGGGGCAGAGCCAGGGGCGTTGTTCGTGGAGGGCAGGGCACAGATCCCGATATGCATATATACCCCTATGTAACGATGAGGGGATTCCACCAGCTGGGAGCTCCGGCCTCACAGAGCCGCAGCGTCAGGCGAAGGAGGAACAAGGTGTTGGTGGGACGCGGGATTCAGTGTCCCAGGCTGTCCCATTCAGAGCCTGTACTCATGCATTCCCTTTGCCCAGATACCTCCTCGGGCAGACTGGCACCCTTTGCTATAACCTAAATTTCACTGCGGGACATCAACTCAGGGAGGACTGGTGCCCCACGCCGGGAGGGTTGCTCGGGTCGGACACTGCGTTTCTAAGTCTGTGGGTTCTGCCGTTGCCGTAAAGCAATTTACAGCAACCACAATTCACGTCTGTAACAGCGGTTCTACAACCAGCGCATCAGAGAACCTATAAAAGGGAGGAGCATTGTAAACACCTTAGGAGGAAGAGAAAAAAGCCCTCCCCAAACACCGTCACAAGTAAGTGTTTTCTTTTCCTTAGTTTTGGAAATCACCACCTGCTCAGGAAATCAAGTGTCTTGAAGCAGTGAATTCCCCAGCACGGGGGTGGGGTGGGGGGGCATATCGGATTTTCAAGGCGGGGGGAAAAACCGGGATGAAGGGCAGAACAGGGTCTCCCGTGGCGCAGCTACAGCGTGAATTAAACGGGCAAGGCTCTATGTTGAAGAACGTCTTCTGACTCCTTATTTGGATGGCGCTGGCTGAGAAGGCGGGCGGGCTGCTCATCCCTCAGCGTGGTGGCTGCTCGGAGTATGAAAGGAGGGAGCGAGGAGTCTGGCTGCTGAGGCCCTAGCGATGGGCTGCCTGCCTCCATACAGGGGGCCCCGCTGCCTTTTGGGGGTGGTGTGTGAAGTGAGAAGGTAGGAGGTGAGAACAGCTGTGATAAAGGCTGGGGATCCCCCCGAACCAGTGCCCCTTTCTGTATGTGCTGTGTAAACTTAATCACCCCAATAATCTCAGGCGATAAGGGTTGTATTAGCCCCGTTTTACAGATGGGGGTCTGGGGCGGTTAGCTGAAATATTCTGCCCAAGAGCCTCAGTTGAAAGGTGTAAAGATGGGATGAGAAGTCGGGCAGTCTGGCATCAAACCATTTTGTCCCCTGGTAACAGACCTTTGCAGGGAAATCAGTACTTATTCCTGAGCTCCTGGCTCTATGTGGGCTCTATTTCTCTCACCGTTCCTCGTTCTGATGTTTCTCTGCCCACAGATTTGCCCCTGGCCTTGGTTCCCAAACACATATGGAAAGTATCACGGGTGTTTACCCCAAACTCTTACTCAGCATATTCGAGGGGGAGCAGTCAGGGGACTTGCAGCCCCTCTCAGAAGACGGGGTCCCCCACTGAGACTTACTCACAATTAAACTGGGGGGCATGCCCAGTGCCTCCCAAGAGGTTCTGCTGCTCATCGACATAACACAGTTTAGGAAAACTCATCTGAACTAGTTCACACTTTGACAGCAACTCAAGGAAATCCAGCCCAAACCAGCAGTTGGTGGGGGGAGAGATTGGTACTGTTTCATTTAAGTGCACTAGAAACAGGGCTTCTTACCCAGTCTGTCATGGGTCCTTCTTTCTCTTTCTCACTCTTGTATGCCTACCTCAGGTCCACATGTGGGTGCCAGGCCCACGGCTGCTAGACCGTGCCCGGAGAATTGGATTTTCCCCACTTTTGTCGAAGCAGGTGTTTGTGATACTAGGAAATGCAATCTCACCTCCTTGAACAAGCGTAACTAATAGGCTCCAGACTGCTTTAATAATTGTCAATGCTAACATTTCTCACCATTTTTAAGACTTAAGCAAATTATTAGAAAAGGAGGCCGGGGCCGCCGTCTATTTCAAGCTCGCCTGTCTCCACTGAGAGGCATCTCTGCCAGGTGCTTCCAGCCAGCACACGCATTGTTCTATCAGGTGCCCACATGGGGGGCTCCTGGCCTTTCGTGATCTTTTTTAAATAGAAAGGTAGAAATGTTCAGACTTTTCGTAGAGCTCTGTTTGATTTACATACATCATTTGTTTGGTGGAATCTACCATAAAATGTGTCCATTTTGATTTCGTTTGCTCCATTTTTTTACGCTCCAGTGTTTAGAGAAAGTATCCACCAAGCTTATCTTCAATCTGACTTGCCTTCTTTTCCTCTTTAAAGTCTCTTATCATTGGACGACGGTATTTTGAAAAATTCATCCTTATATTATAAACACAACTGGCCATCATATCAGAACAGAATCGATGTTCTTTTTTTTAAAAGATTTTATTATTTTTAGGTAATCTCTACACCCAACGTGGGGCTCAAACTCATGACCCCGAGATCAAGAGTCACAGGCTCACCCGACTGAGTCAGCCAGTCTCCCCCAGAATCGATGATCTGAGAAAAGAATACATAGTTGCCCGGGGCTAAATACACAGATTTCACAAGGGGTAACCAGATTCTGTCTAAAATCTGTCCCTGTGTCAAACCCAGAAGCACATACAGTTCTTTAAACACATCAATGCAACTTTAAGTTCAAGAGGGATGTAATTTTCAATGTCTCTTATTGAAATTCTAAAATTAATGCAAAACAGACTGAACAGGAAAACTCAGAAACATGTACAGATTCTTAGAAACATTCTGCTGGCTTGTCAGTTCCTAGTGTCCTCATTTATAATTAACTGGTATGATTTTCATGCCGTCCCAAGATGCTTGTAGAGTGATGGCAAGATAATCACATCCAGTTGAACTCCCATGTGTAAACAGAAGATTGCTTTCTAGGGACTCTGGTTCTAACATCTCAGTGGGGCTTTTTAAACCACTAATTAATCTAACTGGTGATTGTTAATGAGGATCATTTTTTAGCAACTTTTTTTTTTTTTTTTTGCATGGGAGAAGGATGCGAACCCCCGGCAGGCTAATTTTTGTCCTCTGACAGTTGGAAAATTATGGGGAAAGAGCAAAGCATACTCACTGGCGAAGAATAAAATTCCAATTAAACTGGCTGAATTTATGCAATCACTTTATAATCAATAGATGTTATTATCCAAACAAAATTTGAAAATTACCATTGATGTGCATGAAAGAGATATTGCCTAGGAAATAAATTCTGATCAAAGTTGTCAATATACCGGGGGGGGAAAAAAGAATAATGGTTCTATTTCCCTGCATTTGGCAATCCATCTGTAAAACGATCACAGTCGTGACTCTGGAAAAAATAAAATCTCACAGCGTGTGCACGGAGGGATAAAAGCAGGGGGGTGGGTATCAAAATGGACAAAACTCTTTGTTTCTAAAGCCAAGGAGCAGCTGCGGGGAGAAGACAGAGGACAGAAACTCAAAGTGCCAGAGAACAAGAAATGTGAAGACCTGTGCAAAATTTTTAAATAAAACTATTTGTGAAAGGATAGTGTAAATAATTCTAAGCAAAATAAGGATTCCAGAGGAGGAGCATGGTACAAAACGTCCATTGCTTAAAATGGGCTTAGCTGTTGGAACAGTATTGGCCTGGGATGGCTTACTGGGGGCTATGTGGAGTCCTTGTCATCTCTGAGCAGAAGGATGCTAAGGAGCAGGATTTGGCAGAGCATGATGATGTCATTGGAGTCAGTGATGTGACCCCACATGGCTGGTGACTGAGTTATTCAGAGGAGCTCATCGCCCACTTATCATAGATTTTCACGGGTGGGAACACTGCAAACCAGCCTGAGTTTTATCACACTGACAGGCAAGGAGCTCTTTTTTCTCTTGTTCATGGATCGTCATCTGTTTTGGAACCAGGTACAATCACAGGTGACGTGGTCCTGAACCCTGGACGTCCACATTCAGTAGGCTCGGCCAGTGTTCTAACCACCAAGGAAGTGGACACTGATCAAGCCAAAGCACTTGCAAAGTGATTAGAACTGATCACCCAGTCAGGGTCTGTCCCCCTGTGGGACACTTGGGGACATCTGGAAAAATCTTAGATGGTTAGGACCGGCATGGGAGCAAAGGGGGGCTGACTGTTGGCACCTAGATTCCAGGAATACGGCTAGACGTTCTACCACGTGCAGGCCAGCCTCTCAGTGCCCTGCCCCCCTCCCAACAAAAATTAAAAAAAAATAAATAAATACATTAAAATATAGTTTTCTGGCCCCAAATATCAATCGTGTGCGGTTGAGAAACCCTGGTGCAAAGAATGAATCCAGGAGACCTGAGTGCTTTCCCAAAACCGAGTGGTAGCCCTTAGCCAACCAGGATGGGCCCCAATATACGTGCTTATTGAAATAGGGTTTTGTCACCTGCTCTTTTCAGAAGTTGGCTTCAGTGTCCCTGCAGGCAGGGCATCGGGACCTGGAAAGACATCCTTGGACTCCGTTTCCATGACCAAACCGCCTCAGCCAAGCAGGGGCTGAGTCAAAGTGGGCCTGGCAGCCTCCCCAAGAGTGGGGACCGCTGGGGAGGGACACGTGGCCCATGCCTTGCACTAGTGAGTGCCGAGTGTGATCCCAGCAGTGCGCAGACATGCGCCCCCAGGGCTCCCCGGTGTGAGACCCAGTGTGCCAATGTGCCCAAGAGCCTGCCCCTGCTGCCCACACGGAAGCTTCTGGAGGGGACCTTGTGGACCAGAGCTGCCAGGAGCCGCACAGCCCAGAACCCCCACCACACTTACTGCGAGAACTCCATCCATTCCCTGGGGGAGGAAATGAACGGCAGGGCTGGAGAGCAAATGAAAAGTCAGCGGAAACGAGGGTGAGGGTGACGTTGAACTGGTCTCCATTTCAGCGTGGAAAACAATCAGTCAAACGGAAAGCCATTAGATGCTGATCTGCTCTAATTGTTCCATGTAATTTAATTAGGCACCAGAGCTGGATCCGTATCCTATTCTTCTTCTTCCCCAACAAGTCCATTGACAAAAAACAGGTGCTGTATCCGGTAAACAGAGCGGGGAGAGAAGGAACATAATATAGTCCCTGCCTGCAGCTCTCTGGGGGTCAGAGCTCCTTTTCCCGGAACTAATCCATGGCCAGATTATTGATTGGAAAATGTGTAGGTCCAGTCCCTGTCTGTTCTACTGGGTGGAATGGCTAGGATGAAGGCAGAAGCAGATGCTACTCTTCCTAGCTTGAGAGGACAGCAAGCCTGCGACCTTGTGAGGACACAAGGTGGGAGGTCTGGATTCCACCAGAAGACCAGGCAACCCAAAAGGTGGGAGTGGACCAGCTCAGATCCTGTAGAAAGAGATGCTATGGAAATATATTCAAAATATTCGGATGGAGGAGACACAGCCGTACAAAGTACCAGATTTTAAACTCGTCACTACACAAAATTTGAGAAGAGACAGAAATGAAAAACACTAGATTTTTTTTTTTTTTCCAGGAATGAATAGCATCTTTAGCCATCCACAAAAATGTGAAAGGCATCTTTGCATTTTATGTGCAGAGCAACAAACATATGTGGGTAAATTCATCTGGAATCGACTCCTAATCAAGACAGTTTTTTTCCCCCTCCCCTCAAATAATAATTCTACTCATGATTCTCTCTGTAGACACAGCATACCTGATTCTTAAACTAAGCAGACCTACTTCTATAAAATCAGCCCTAGATCATGTAGCCCACATTATCTTTTCGACAAAAGAGCAGTATTTTAAATGGATGGTGGGAAGTTATGCTAAGATACGAATTGTAGCGTGTCCCGTGTGCAGTGCAGACGATACACCGGGACGCTGCAAGGCATGCTGCAATAGGAGCATCTTTAAATCAAAGTGTGCACTGATAGGGCAGGCTTCAGGCTGCCTCTGTGGCTGGAGGCATTTACGGAGTTTGAGAGACAGCAGCTGAGACCTGCAAGACTCTCACCCTGCAGCAAGACAAAATGTCACCTTATAGTCCTGCCCCTCTTACTCTCTTTTAGCTACACCGACCTTCTTTAGTTTCTGTTTTCGGTGCTTTATTTTGGAACATGCCAAAACTTAGCATCTTTTTATTTGCCTAGAGTGACTTCTCCCTGATCTTTGCAGAGCTGGTTCCACATGGTCCTTTAGTTCTTAACTCAAAGGCCACGGGGTCCTCAGGCCTTCCCAGGTGGCCTCACCAGCTACCGCTGGCCCCAGTATCCTAGTATCTGGCTTTATTTTCTTCTCGTCATGCGACACTTGCTGAGATGATCTTGTTAATTTTAAAATAAAATAGAACAGGTAACATATTTATATAAGATAATACAGATCAGATATCAATTATAGTTACACTTAAATAGCATATACTACTTATATACTCTATATTATATTTGCAAACATTAAATATGTTCTTATACCATGTTTATTATTATATATTAACACATATCTATTACATATACATCCCATAGCTCCCAGTGAGTGAGTAAATGTGGCCATTAAGCACCATTGGTTGTTAAGATTAATAAGCAAGTAAAGCGACACCTTGAATATTGCTAAACGCTAACTATAATTATTCCAAATACCCAAGTCTTACCCAACTGCCAATTTTCAGGGAATTATAAAAAAGGAGAAAAGGCAAACTGCAGGTCTGGGGAATACCACAGGTCACGGAGCTCTGATTCTTCAACAGATAAATTTAAGGAAATTTGAGGGGTGGAGGATAATCCTATAGATTAAAAGAGATTTGAAGGAGATCTAATTTTTTAAAAGTAGGTAAGACTAAACTGCCTTGAATAGGAGTGCATAGTGAGTGATAAAACAATAAAAGAAAAGGCGCTGTCTTTTCCAGCCGTGGGTGGGCCCTTGATCACACACCTACTTCCTTCCAAGAAACCGAGTGGGAGTCAGAGCTCAAAGCGTCCTTCCATCTCACACTCAGCTCTGCTGGACCAGAATCTGAAGAGGAGACAGTGACAGGGGGTCTGTGTCTTGATGCCTTTTACTGCAGCCAGTGGACCACAGCCGATGCCCACCATATTCCTTTCCACTGGGAGGTCCTACTTGTTTTGGGATAGAGACAGTTGTCCTGGAGCCACCCCAAGCCCAGACTGATTTTAGGAGGGGTAGACCTGGAGAGGGCACACATAGTTAGATCTGGGGACTTCTGCCCATGTTGTTCTGTTACTGATGACAACCTTTGATAAAGAAATAAATGTTCTTAATTAATAAATTATTCTCTATCTAATCTAACAAAATCAAAGGCTGTTGCAAGAATGACCCCAAAATATCCACATCTGTGTCTGCCATCTATATCTATAAATCATCTATATATCTCTCTATACATATCATTTATATCTATATCTGTATATCTATATCTAAAAACTTATTTACTGATATGTGTGTGTGTGTGTGTGTGTGTGTGTGTGTGTGTGTCTATTTCAAGGTGGTTTTATTCATAACCCCAGTCTATTCACAATTGGGCAAGTGCACAACCAGGAAATATTATTGTGTCTCTCAAAAAGGTGGCCATGGGCCCAACTCACACTTTGTTTGGGTTGTGCTCTGTTTGAGCATCAGAGCAAGAGCAAGAACCCTGACCTGACATCAACGGACAGTGTTTATATGTGTAAAATGGGTCAAGACACGGCAGGCTGACAGAAGATGGGAGGCAGAATAGAAGCTTTGTTTTTGAGATTGCTTGTAGGGAATCAATTCTTGGGGCAGCCCCCACACATCCAGCTTCTCATGGAGGCTGCAGCCCCCTTATTTATCATCAGCCTTTAGGGGAGACATGCTCTTTGAAAACGCAACTGATAGTCAAAGGAAAGAACAAAACACCATATTAATGTCTTCTCTGGAGGCAGCAGAGGGAGGGGAAGGGAGGCTAGCTCAGTAACTGGGGTGAGAGTTGAGTTTCTGTATTAGATGCTCATTAATTTAGTCGCTCCTTCCTTCTTACAACAACCATATATTGAGTCCCTACCATGTGATGGTCATTTTCCCAGGAATCAGGACGTGTTGTGAAACCATTACATAAAGATCCTTTTCTTGGGAGTTTATGTAGTTACGTGTGTCCACATATGTGGGGGAGAAAAACCATTTGAACAATTAACAAGTAAATGTTTAAGGTTAGGTGTGGCTAAGTATGGAGGAAAACCAAAGAGCAGACAGAACATGGAAAGTGCCTAGCTGTGGAGAAACATCAGGAAAGCCTCACTGATAAGCTGACGTGTGAGGATGGACCTCGAAGAAGTGAATTGATAAGCCATGGGATGTCTGGAAGAAAAGAGTGCTCTGGAGAGAAGGAAGAAAGGTTTCAGAGGTCGTAAGTGGGGAGCATGACTGCTGTATTAACAGAACAAGAAATCCATGTGATCCCAAAAGGGTGGGTTGCGGGAGATGCAACCCGTGGGAGGTTGGATGATGGTGGTAGCAACCTGGCATTGACAGTCATACGTGTGACCTTCCAACCATGTGTTCCTGCTGCCTTACAGCACGCAGAACGTCTCACGTGTTCCTGCACAAAAACAGAGTGCCTGGAATTAGAACCTTACAATGTTTCTCCTCAGGAAAGAGTGGACGGTTATTATGACTATATCAGGAATGCAACACAAAATTTTTTTTTACCAAAATAGTGGGCAATCAAAAATATTTGGATACTCTATCAGTATTATTATTCTGGGGCGCCTGGGTGGCTCAGTTGGTTAAGCATCTGCCTTCAGCTCGGGTTGTGATCCCAGGGTCCTGGGATCAAACCCCGCATTAGGCTCTCAGCTCAGTGGGGAGACTGTTTCTCCCTCTCCCTCTGCAGCTCCCCCCTCCTTGTGCTCTCTCTCTCTGTCAAATAAATAAGTAAATGAAAATCTTAAAAAAAAAAACAGTATTATTATTCCAGTAGGAATAATAAAGCATTTGAGATAGACATAATTATTATTTCCAACCATGTACTATCTGGCATTCTGATGTGACTGGAGTGGACCTGTTGCCTTCTGAAGTGATTCTTGGTAAATTGACTGAGTTGTTAGCAGAAAAGATGGGAGAGTAATACAGAGTAATACAATGATTAAAAATAAATCATAAGAATTTCATGTCTAGTCAAGAAACAGGATAATAGATGTAAAATTGAAGAAATAAAAAAATCAATAATTTAAAAAGGGCCTCAAAATGACAGAATTAGTAGACAGAGTATTAAAACAATTATTATAACTTTAATACATACAACTGAGAAACTCTAAGAAAAATTGAACATATTAAATAAAATTACCTTTTTTTAGATCACATTTGAGAGATAAAAACAGCAGTATCTGAGATGAAAAATACATCAGACAGGATTAATAGTAGCTATTGAGGGAGAATACAAGATTAATAAAATGAAGATATATCAATAGAAACTATCCAAAAATGGAGCACTAGGAGTAGAGAAATCTGAAAAAAAATATAGAGCACTAGTTAACAGTGAGAAATTCTCTAGTGGCCAAATAGACATATAATTCGAGTCCCTCCAACAAAGGAAAGAGAAAAATGGAATTTTTTAAAAAGCTTGAAGAAATTACAGACAGTAGTTGTTTTCCAAATCTGATTTTAGAAGAGCAAAAAAAAAAGAAAAGAAAAAAAAAGAAAAAGAACAAAACACCCCCATAACCTAGAGAACCAATGGACCTGAGCAAGAGAAACTTGAAGAAACCACACTTAGACACACCATAATCTAATTGCTTAAAGTAATGAGCTCTCCAATAAAGAGAAATCCTAAACCAAAAAGATGCCTTCCATGCAGAGGGACATAGGGGTGACAGCAGATTTTTCGCTGGACACAATGGAAGCTAAAAGAAGGTGGAACAGCATCTTCACAGCAGGGAAAGGAAACAAAAAAGTAACTGTCAACCTAGAATTTCTTCACAATGAAAACATCTTTCAGGATGAAGGTGAAAATGTTCTTCACCAGAATTATAGAAAAAGAAAAAGTTAAAGTCTTGCAAGTAGATGACAATGACACCAGTTGGAAACCTGGATCTAGCAAAAGGAATTAAGACCATTGGAAATTATGCTCTCATAAGTAAATATAAAGACATCCGTCTTATTACCTAAATAGCTTAAAAATATCAACTGTTTAAAGCTAAATATAGCAATAGTATGTCCTCAGGGGGTTCATAACAGATGCAGAAGTAAATGTGTGACAACAACAGAAACAAGAATGAGAAGGAAAGGAAACGTACCATTTTAATACATATTCTTTTTTTTTTTTTTTTTAAGATTTTATTTATTCATTTGAGACACAGAGATAGAGAGAGAGCATGAGCAGGGAGAGAGGCAGAGGGAGAGGGAGAGGCAGGCTCCCAGCCGAGCCAGGAGCCCCATGCGGGGCTCGATCCCAGGACCCTGGGATCATGACCTGAGCCGAAGGCAGACGCCCAACCATCTGAGCCACCCAGGCGCCCCTTAATACATATTCTTATATCAGATATGAATGAGTATATTGTCGCTGGAGTGCCAAACATGCATACTCTCAACCCTAAAACTCAAACTCAAATAACAAAACACAGAGGGATAGCTAATAAGCCTCCAAAAAAAGAAATTACACTGAATCATAAAAATGGCACAATCTTTAAAAGCAGAAATGGAAGGGAAAGGAGGAACAGATGGGACAAAGAGAAATCAAATAGTAGGACAGTAGATTCAATTAGCCCTATTATTAATCACTTTCAATGTAGATGGCCTAAGCTCCCCAAATGAAAACCAGAGAGTGTCATATTGGCTTACAAAGGCAGATTCAACTAAAAATATTAGAAAAAAAAGTACTTTCTAATTTTCTTTGTGACTTAATTCTTTAATCCATTGGCCAATTAGAAATTTGTTGTTCAATTTCTGTATTTGAGGATTATTCAGATATCACTCTGTTATTGATATGAGTTAATTCTATTGTAGTCAGAGAACACACTTTACATTATTTCAATGAAATATAATTTGTCTACATTTGTTATTTGGCCTAGATTATGATATAAATTAACAAATATCCCATGTGCCCTTGAAAATAAAATTATTTTCTGCTGTTGTTAGGTAGAATATTCTAAAACTGTTTTTTGGTTGTGTCTCTCTATTATTTGTTGTTATGGTTCCTTCATTCTCTTACTTTACTGATTTACTGAGGTATGATTGCCACACAATAAATTGCATGTTCTTAAATGTAAAATCTGATGTTTTGATGTGTATATGCAACCCGAAAACCTTCAGCACAATGGACAAAAATTAACATATCCATCCTAACACCCTCAAAAGTTTTATCGTTCATCCTGATCCTTCTCATACTCCATCCCCAGGCAAACACTGATATGCTTTCTCTCACTGTAGATAACTGAATTTTCTCTCTGCATGGTAGAATAAAATATTTTAAAAATTTCCTATGTTCTCATCCAGCATAATGAATCTGAGATTCATACACGTTGTGTATTTCAACAATGCACTCCTATTAATTACTATATAGTTGCCTATTGCATGAATATACCACAATTTTTATCCATTCCCCTGTTTGGGTTGTTTCCACTTTGGGGATATTAAATTAATATTTGTGCACCAATACTCAGGTGGAAAGATGTTTTCAGTCCTGATTGTGGGTAGTGGTCATCTAAGACTATGTATTCATTTGTCACACTTCATGAACTATACACTGAAAGGGGTACATTTCACTGAATGTAAATTTAGAAAATGCATCACCTATGATGCTGTAAATATCCCCACTCTCTTCTGCTTCCCCTTCAATTCCCTTATTTATTACAGCTCAGGCACTGAGCAGAAACACCTTACTTCATCCACCCTGCCAAAGCGTCTCTTGATGCTTACGATCAGAAAACAAATTGGTGGCCATATCATCCATATAGCGACAATGCCGATGCACCCATTTTGCATCCAAATGTATTTTGAATGATATATCAGGTTTATAGCCACAGGATTCAAAAAGATGATGAATTTCATGTTGTAAATAACTCCCTATATTTAAATGACAAACTCTTCTTTTGTTCAAGGAATCAACTCAAATAAGCTTTTCCTTTGTTCAAGGAATCAACTCCCTGTTTCATTTTGTCTGGCTAATGCTCAGCATGTGACGACACACTGCTATTATTTGGGTTTGATAGAAAGTGACAATTCCCCTGCTACCTGTAGATCCCGCTCATGTCTTTTAGGCCAAATCAGGTCTTCTAGTTCTAGTGGCTTTCTCGTTCCTGCCAGGAAGAGTTCCCAGCAGGCTGGGGATGGCAGAATGGCTTCCAGAGCTCAGTGTGAGATCCCCAGACCTGGATAATTAGATCAACAGCCAGGTCTAATTATGAATGGATAACAGAATAATATTCAGGCTGATAAATTGTGCAAACCCATTATTTGCTCTAATGGGAATTCACATTCCTCTTCACGAGCAGAAGCTGATTCATGGATGGTTTCGCATGTGAGTGTGTGTGCTGCATGTGTGTGTGTGTGTGTGTGTGTGTGTCCTTCAGACTCCAGCTCAGCCCCAACTATGCATTAGGGCTTATGTGCGGGGAAGATGGCCTGGGGGAAGGTGAAGTGGATGGGGCAGGATGGGGTAAGGACAGGGCTCCTTTCTGCCTTTATTTACATTTTGATACTTTGTCCCTCAGAGATATAGTTGGACTAATATTGATTATTTAAACAAATATTGCCTTAAGGTATTATTTATCTAGATTACCAAGGTTTTGCGTTTTTTTTTTTTTTTTTTTTTGGTTCCCCTTAAATTTTGCAGCTTGAGTCATGCTCCTCACCCAGGTCCCAGCCTGAGTGCCAGGTACTGTGTTATGTACACACCCAGTCCTGCTTCCTAATGCCCACACAACGCCCCACCAGCAGCGAGAGGCACGGCGGGATGCTCTGCTGGGCTCCCTCGGCTTGCGGGGTTTCCTGGACAGGCTGCCAGGAGAAACCGTGACTCCCAGTGGCCCGTGAGTGAGAGGCAGGAGGGGGATTTATCCTCCAGGTTCTTCCCATCTCCGTTTTCCTTTGGACTGAACTCCCTGCACTTCTGGTTTCACCACCTGCTTGGGCTGCGAAGCCCAGCTCATTATAGGGAGGTGTCCCACCCCCACTCCAGCCCTGGGCTGAAGGAGGCTGGACGAGGCTGGACAAGGCTGAAGGAGGCTGGACGAGGCTGGAGGAGGCTGAAGGAGGCTGGAAGAGGCTGGAGGAGGCTGGAGGAAGCTGGAGAAGGCTGGAGGAAGCTGGAGGAGACTCCAGGAGACTGGAGGAAGCTGGAAGAGGCTGCGGGAGGCTGAAGGAGGCTGGAAGAGGCTGGAAGAGGCTGAAGGAGGCTGGAAGAGGCTGGAAGAGGCTGGAGGAGGGGAGGCTGGAGGAGGCTCCAGGAGGCTGGAGGAGGTGAGAGGAAGCTGGAGAAGGCTGGAGGAAGCTGGAGGAGGCTCCAGGAGGCTGGAGGAAGCTGGAAGAGGCTGCAGGAGGCTCCAGGAAGCTGGAGGAGGCTGGAGGAAGCTGGAGAAGCCTGGAGGAGGCTCCAGGAGGCTGGAGGAGGCTAGAGAAGGCTGGAGGGAGCTGGAAGCACCAGCAACCACAGGTGTTTCTGAGATGCCATCCAGGGGAAGGCTCGGACCTGGGGGCAGGTGGGGCCCTGGCAGGTGACCTGGTAGCATAGGAACCCCTCTCCAGAGGTCTCTGGTGTTTGGTTTTTTGTTCGTTTTGTTTTGCTTTTGTATTCTGTCCTGTGCGTAGTGTAATCTCTGGGAAAGGAAGCTGCAATGGGCTTACTCCTTCTTCCCCTGAAGTCTTAATTTTGAATAGAAACAATGGTCAGGACCTAAATTAACCGAAGTTTGGTCTCCTCTGTAATTGTGAACATAAGGGCCATGATGTCTGTTGGACTTTTCACACAGGAGCATGGCAAAAGTAGCCCCGGTTAACACATTTCAAAGGAGCCAGGGAGAAAAAGTGTTTGGCCACGTACTATGCGTTTATGTTTAGTATGTTAGATGCTCATGGATTTGGGAGGAAATGTGAAGAGAGATGTGTTATGAACAGCATCACGATGTCAAAACCTTTGAGCTGCCTTTCCTTCTTGGGTCCATACTGTCCCAGGCTGTCCCCGGCACGGGGAGCTCACAGCTGAGACTGACCTCTGCTTTCCCTGTGTGACCTTGAATCCCCGGGACCATAGGAGGTGTCAGCTCAAATCTTACAGCTACTTACCATCTTAAAGGTCGTTTCATGTGACTTTTCCAGGGCCTTCAGGGAAATTCAGATCGGAGTTGGCATTTACTTTGTGAGCGGGGAGACCAAGCCCCTGTAACTTGCCCAACCTTTCTGAGAGCTGATGGAAGATCCATGGTCAGGACTCAAGTCCTCAGACTCCCAGGTCGTTACTGATCATTCCTGACCCCAACATGACACCAAATGGAGAGCGAGGCTGCACAGCTGTGCTGCGAAGGGCAGTGGATGACCCAGTACCACCCCCTGAGCCCTTCATGCTTGGGCTGGAGGAAGGCTGGGCTGTTGGCAAGGATGCAAATCAGAGAAAACCTCAAGCTCCCGTGAGTTAAGACTCGTCCTGGGCAGCCCTGCCTGAAAGCCTGTGCAAAACCCATCAGTTCCACCCCAGCGAGGAGGAGGGGAAGACGCACTGGGATCGGGAGGGGGGGGATGATGGTCTTTTATGTGGTCCTGAAACCACAGAGTCAAACCACAGTCCAGCTCCAATAAACGCTCATCCATCAGCACCGTTGGATGCGGCGGTTAGGGTGACATCAGGAGCGGGAGGAAGAAGGGCTCAGAGAGTTCGCTCCTGGGAGTGGGCTCGGGCTCGGAAAGTTTGGGAACGTGTCCTGAATTGATTAGCATCTCATTTGCATAATGTGCACACACTATTTATTTTACTGTTGCACTTCCCAGAGATAAGCAACAAGGCTCCCCCCTGCGGAATGCCTGGTGGCGGTGGGCCGGCTGGCTGATCCTCACCGGGAGGAACAAGTGAGTTATTTTAAACTCACCGTTCCTGGAGGAAACACACACATCTAAAACGCTGTGGGGGTGAAGCTCAGCTGTTTGGCTGAGAAATGGCCTGGGGTCGGTCGTGCCTCATTTTCCAACTATTTTGATCCTGGTCATTGCTGTAAACACTATGGGCATCTAAAATCCAGCCCATTTCGGCTCCCTAAATTATATCCTCCCAGTCTGCCCTGGAGCGATTGTTTAATGAAATCTACTTTTATCGGGCAGTGAGACCAAGGCAGATGGCATTCTGATGGGGGCATCAGCCCTCCGTGGCTGCAGCAGGGGGCTGGGGGAGGGGCTCGAACTCAGAGACTGGGCTTGATGTCAGCCTGGTTCTGAGAAAGGAGGGCTATTTCTGAACTGGAAAGCAATTATTTGTATTCACAGTTGTATTCACAGTTGGCTAATGGGGCTTGGAGCTTTTTACAGGTTCATTTACCAGGTTGACCAAAGGAAGTTTCCTATGTATGTGTTCTTTTTTCACCTCTGCTTTATTGAGAGAGATAATTGACATATGACATTGTGTGAGTTTAAGGGGTACAATGGGATTATTTGATACATGTATATATTGTGGAATAATTACCACAATAAAGTTAATTAACAGCCTTCACATCCCATAATTATCATTTTATTGTTGCTGTTATGGTAAGAACATTTAAGAGCTACTGTCTTAGCACCTTCCAAGTATAAAATACAGAATTGTTAACTATAGTCACCATGCTGTACATGAGATGCCCAGAACTTTCACTGGAAGTTTGCACCCTTTGACCAGCACCCCCTCACCTCTCCCAGCCCCTGGCTACCACCAGTCTACTCTCTGTTCCTATGAGTGTTTTTGTTTTTTTTTAAGATTTTGGATATAAGTGAGATCATGCAGTATTTATCTTTCTCTGTCTTATTTTACTTAGCATAATGCCATCAAGCTCCATCCATGCTGTTGCAAATGACAAGATTTCTTTCTTTATACAGATGAATAATATGGCATTGTATATACATGCCATATTTTCTCTATCCTTTCATTGGTCGGTAGACGTCTACGTCGCTTCCACATTCTTGACTATTGTGAGTAATGCTGCAGTGAACATGAGATAGCAGATTATCTCTTTGATAGTGATTTCATTTTCTTTACATAAATATGCAGAAGTAGGATTGCTGGGTCATAGGGTAGTACTGTTTTTAATTTTTTGAGGAACCAGCGTACTGTTTTCCAGAGTGGCCAAGAATGGTTGATATTCCCACCAACAGAGTATAGGGGCTCCCCATTCTCCACTTCCTCACCAGCATTTGTTATCTCTTGTCTTTTTGACAATAGTCATTCCAGTAGATGTGAGGTAATATCTCATGGGGTTTTGATTTGCATTTCCCCGGTGATGAGTGATGTTGAGCATCTTTTCATGTATTTGGCCATTTGTATGTCTTTTTTGAAAAACGTCTACTCAGGTCCTGTGGCCATTTTTAAATTGGATTATTATTGTTACTTTACTATTGAGTTGTAGGAGTTCCTTATATATGTTGGATATTAATCCCTTACCCATAATCACGGTTTGCCAATATATTCTCCTGTAATATATGGTTTGCAAATATATTCTCCCATTTCTTAGGTTGCCTTTTAATTTTGTTAATTGTTTCTTCTGCTGTGCAGAAATGTTTATTTTGATATGGCCCTACTTGTTAATTTTTGCTTCTGTTGCTTGTGCTTTTTGTGTCATATCCAAAATCCAGAAGCTTTTTTTCCCTATGCTGTGTTCTAGGGTTTTTATGGTTTCAAGTCTTACATTTAAGTCTTTAATCTATTTTGAGTTAATTTTTGTGAGTGTGTAAGGGTTCCAATTTCATTCTTTTGTATCTGAATGTTCGGTTTCCCAACACCATTTATTGAAGGCTATCTTTTTGCCATTGAGTATTCTTGGCTCCCTTGTCAAGTATTAGTTGACCATATATGCCTGGATTTCTTTCTGGGGCTCTCAGTTCTGTTCTATTGGTCTATATGTCTGTTTTTATGTCAGTAGCATACTGCTTTGATTACTACGGTTTTCTAATATAGTTTGAAGTCAGGGAGTGTGATGACTCCAGCTTTGTTCTTTCTCAAGAGTACTTTGGCCGTTCAGGGCCTTTTGTGGTTCCACACAAACTCCAGGATTGTTTTCACTATTTTTGTGAAAAACGTCATCGGAATTATGGCAGGGATTGCATTGAATAGGTGGTTTTGGATAATGTGGGCATTTTAACAATATGAACTCTTCTGTGGACTCCATCTATGACCATGGGATACTTGCCCATTTATTTGTGTCCATGTGAACATTTTCTATCTGAACTTCCAACAGTTGGTGGTATAGATGCTATAGATAGTATCTGCCAGATGGGACAGAAAGAAGTCGGTCAGTGCCTGCACCCATCTAGTTCCTCAAACCTCTGGGTTTGTCTGCATCTGGCAGCCTTTCTTCACTAAAATGACCCACTCTACAGATACAGGTCAGAGTTCTGAAATGTGAATAAAAGCATCCAAGGTGTCCATTCATCTCATGAGTGTGTTTTGAGAACACACGCCAGCACTCACAAGGACTCACACAGGAAGGAGACAGCATTAGGAAATTGCTCTGGGAAGGACAATACTGTTGCATTGGGCCAGTTGCTTGCTTTCCCTACACAAACAGTGTTCTACGTTTTGCATTTTTAGGGTCTCAGGAGAAGTTGCATCCAACCCTTGACTATCTTCCTCACATAAATTAAAGATTTTGGAATTTCACACTTAGCTCAGTTCCTTTGTGAATCTTCTGATGCTGCCTTGTAACGATAACAGATTATTCAACCAAGTTTTAAATGAAAAAGGTTTAAAACACCCAAAAGCCTAATGCTGGCAGTTTCAGGTTTGGTTCAGCAGTTCTCCCTGGTCTCCAAGGACCCAGGCTCACCCTGTCTTCCTTCTGCATACAGTGCATGTTGGTTAATCCTTAGTCTCCTCTCCTCATGGTCACAAAGTGGCTGCCAGAGCACCTCACATCAATCACATCCTCACTTGTTTACATTCAAAGGCAGGAGTAGTTTTTTCTTTCTTTCTTTCTTTCTTTCTTTCTTTCTTTCTTTCTTTCTTT
>NW_022589749.1:12370601-12446297 GCF_004348235.1 Phoca vitulina
TTTCTTTCTTTCTTTCTTTCTTTCTTTCTTTCTTTCTTTCTTTCTTTCTTTCTTTCTTACTTCTTTCTTCTTTCTTTCTTGTTTCTTGGCTTCCTTTTCTATTCTTTTTTTTCTTTAAAGAGGAAAAGCTTTACAGACACCCCCATCAGTGTCCTTTCAGGTCCCATCTGTGAAGTGGAGTCATAGTAGTTCCCTTCTCATGGTTGTTGTGATGACCAACAGTTTCAGCAGAAAGCTTTGGGCATGGTTGGAGCTCCCTAATGGCAGCCTGTGAGCTGGCTACATTTCTCTTAAAATATAATTGCCTCTCTGTTGCTCAGGGTGTCATCAGCCTATCAGTTAAGGTGCCTCCAATATCAAATTCATGAGAATTCACAGTCATGCTAGAAGTTCAACAAAACTTCTGGTAAGCAAATCCAAATTAATAGTATCAATACAGTAAAAAGTGGGAATATTACAACATCTTAAGGGAAAATAAACATGAAAACAAGCCCCCATTTCTACTGACCCAAAAGGGTAATGAGAATCCACTATGATTATCTAATCATTGAAAAGGTTGTTTTTCAATGTTGCTCAGCCCTGCTTGAGTGATCTGTGCCAGTATGATAGACAGTAAAATCATATCTATTTTTTAAATTTCATGATTCAAACTTTAACAGTCTTAAATTCCCCTAAATTAGCTAGCACTAGAGAGGGTCAGGTGGACTTGAGAATCCTTACTGGCGTTCTCTTTGAGAAGGAGACTCGGGACTCCATACCGAGGGCCATCTACACTCACTCACACTCACACCCACCCTCACAGTGATCAGTTCGTCAGTAAAACTCTTCTTTTCCAGGGATGTTAGGCTCATGAGCAGTAAAAGGGCACTGAGAAATTGTCTGTCCTGGAGCGGAAGCCATGCCCACACTGTCCTGGTACAGCAGAGAGCCCTGTGTTTTGTCCCAGCCTTAATATTTGCTGCACTTCCCATATTAAAGACAGCAACATGTCCAGTCCAGGAGGGCTCCAGGGACAGAAGAGGTTCTGTGCCCGCTGGGATGGACTCAGTGCATTTTTGGTGGGAACAGGACAATGGGCAAGATAAATACATCTCTGTTGGCCCGGGGGTCATGATGGACCAAGCCTTGACCCTTCCTGAATCACAGAGGGTGGTGGCTCATGGTCATTCTGAGCCATACTGATTCCACTCCCCGCTTTGTCTATGATTGGTCAAGGTCAGCATGAGATACAGTCCTGGCCCCTGAGACAGAGGGGGCTCAGAGCCAGCGAGGAGAGCTCCCAGATCAACATGTCTTTCCAGGGGTGACCCTACCCACCTGACTCATGTTCGCGAGGCTAATGTCTGAGGGTTTCATGCTTGAAGTCACTCAGGGAAGGCCAACCAAAATGCAGAGACACACAGCCCAAGATCTCCGACATTTTCTAGCTGCTGAAAAAGCCTGGAGTCGCCCTCTTCCCTTACATGAGGAATTAAAATCTGTTATAATGGCACTATCGGTTGGGACTCAGATAGCTGTAATAAAACAAAATGGAACTGCTGTAAACATGCACTTTTCTAGTTAGATTCTGATTCCTGCAAAGGCTCTGGGCTCAAGGCCAGGTCTCTCCAGGTTAAAATGGGTATTAGCAAATGTTAAAGTTGTTCAAGATTTCTGACCCCAAAATGAAATTTTTTCCCCTTGTTATAATGGAAGGGATTGAAAGAGGGTTGAAAAGGAAATCAAATTTCTCACTACGTGATTCTCAGTTCTAACGTTCTGTGTGGGGACCATCTAAAATCACACGGCATACCACCCACGGGAAGTCTCCACACTTTAGGAAACACCACTGTAATATATAGTGAACAGAATTAATATTTTTTATAATTCCAAGGGCATATGAAATATTTAGGTCAAAACAGAAAGTTTCAGAGGGTATGAACTATTGGTGATGTTAGTAAATTTCAGTTCTAGTAATTATGAAACACACATGCGCGTGCAAGCTCGTGGATTCCTCTGGTCCTTTAGTGCCGAATTTCAAGTCAAAGGATCAATATATCGTCTATCATCAGCTTGTTTTCAAAAACAGAAGTAATTGTCGCAACAATCAGCCACAATCAGTGAGAAATGCCAACATGGCATTAAAGCATAATGAAATAATAAATGTTAGTTAATGAGCAAACTCATCGCAGCAGGAGATTTTGTTGTGGATGTTTTTTGAGTTCTCAGGGTGCTGGGGGGGGGGGGGGGGTAACACAGTCCTGACAAAGAGCTCAGATTTCCACTGATTTTGCCTGAGAAGTTACGCTTCTCCTTTAGGTCCTGTGGCGCTCCCGAGTCCCCTGCTGCTCCCATTCCTCTCACATTCTCCCTCAAGATGGCATTTCCCGACCTTCAACACTTTATGCCACATGGATGACTTTTGCGTTATTTACTGGAATATAATATTTGCCATAATACAACATATAATAATGTTACTTAAAATTATCCTTGAGCAGGTTTATTTGACTTAAATACATATATTTCCAAAGGAAATGACATCTGTGTTACAAACGGGAAACCATTATCACTTGCTGTAAGTATTAGACAGTTAGTTATACATTAAATAGAACACAGGCATAGGGTCGTATTTAGATGCTAATGTCTGCCTAAGACTTGGGGTCTGAGTCCTGCTTCCTCTTGGTTGGTGAGGGAGGGTAATACGCGTCAGATCGATGTTAGAGCTGCAGGAGCAGCAAACAGAGACTCTGATGTGACTAGAACGAGCCAGTGAGTGCCAGAAGGGAACTATGTTGTTACTGTGCCATTAAATGTCATTTAAGCTTTGGGATTATCACAGTGAAAGCCATCTGGCTCATCGTGTAAGACCCCAAAAGTATGTACCCCCCAACTTTGTTTCTGATACTGCTGGATGTCTATAGTGGGTCTCTCCACATTATTCTCAAACAATCATGTGATCTGCTTCACTGGTCTAGGATGGGGCACGGATTCCAGTGCTGCTCACTGAGAGAAACACAAAGGTCCTCTGAGAAATACTCTTCCTTAATAAAAGAAAGTGTAATATAAGAAGATTGTTCTTTGTGGGGGAGGGAGGGGAGGTCTCTCTTCTCCCAGTATGCAGTATGCATGTGGAACTTGATGTCTAAGACTGAGCTATGGGGTCTTGATGCCTGGAGCTGTGGCAGCCATCCTGTTCCTATGAGGCACATGGCTTCTGAGTAAGCCAATATGCCCATGATGGAAAACTGGAGTACAGAAAGAGCCTTGGACCTTGCTGGCATCTCCAGGATGCTGAACCAATATTGAGTTCACCTCCAGACATCTGACTGAAAAATTACCTAGTATCCCTATGGCTAAAGGACCTGTTTGCTGAATGGTTGGTTGGTTCCTTGCAGCTAAACACATTTAGCCTCTTAGTCATGGATATCGCCAATGATCATCCTGTGGCACATACTACCAGCATGGGTTTCTTCCCTTAATCAGTACAAATTCCAACTCTCCTTCTAGAAACTGCTCAAGATTTAACTCTAAGAAGCAGAATCTAGGGAAGAATTCTATGGGTTAGAATTTTGGGGGAAGTGACTCTGATAAAAGTGATTATATTTATTTTACATATTTATATTTTAAATGCATAAGTATAATAAATATAAATGATAAATATAAAAATTAAAATACAAATGTTAAAAGATTGTATCTATAAATATATATTATGTCATATAAATTGATATATTTATAAATTTCATTATATATTTAATTATATAGATAATATATTTATATGTAATAGTTTTATATATAATACATAATATTATAAACACATTAGTAATTATATATTCTATAAATATATATAAGTGTATAAATTGTGTCATTGTGAACATCTGTAAATATCCATATTATAGGTTTAATCTAGCATGTTGCATTAGTTGGGGTTTGGATTTGTGGAGGAAATAGACTCAACCACAAGCTTTATAGGAGTGAGGAACTTACCGTAGGGAACAGATCTTATGGTTGGGCTGACCTAATCCCAGAAGTCACTGACTTCTTCCGAAGTACCGGAGAGGAAGGTGTCGGAAAATCCAGCATGTGGCTGCGAGCACGAAGTGGCAGCTCCTGGAAAGGACTGTGGAGACACGGCATCTGCCCAGCAGGGGCTCCCGGTGACTAAGGGTCCTGCTGCACTTCTGCGGACCAACTCTCCCTCGGGTCCCCCTGACTTCACGCCCAAGATGGTAGCCTGGGACGGGAGTGGATGCAGGAATATAGTGCCCCAGCTGAGGGGAGGATGGTGGCAGGGCAGGGGGGTGGGAGAGGGGAGGTGCCCTGAGCTGCCAGCAGGAAAATTAGCACAGACGTGTCTGTGCCAAGGGGAGGAAACAATAAAAATAAATGCGGAACTACGCTTCATTTGTTCATTTACTTATTCGTTCATTCATAAAATATTTCATGAGCACCTGCTTTGCAACAGTCCCTGTCTGGTCCTGGGCTGTAACTGCACAAGCCGGACACTTTCCTTGCTCCTGTTGTGGTCACCGCTGTATCTCCCTGCTCCCGATGCAGACTTGAGGGCACCTCCCCCTTCTAATTTTTGTTTAAGATTTTATTTATTTATTTTTGAGAGATGGAGAAAGAGAGAGAGAGAGCACGAACGGGGGGAGGGGCAGTGGGAGAAGCAGACTCCCCACTGAGCAGGGAGCCCAATGCGATGCAGAACCCGATGGGGAGCCCGATGCGGAGCCCGATCCCAGGACCCCGGGATCATGACCTGAGCTGAAGGCAGACGCTTCACTGACCGAGCCCTCCAGGCGCCCCCTCACCTTTGCCTTCTCCATCATTTGCTCCACGGAAAGCCTGTTTCGCTCGGTTGACGTGAAGAATTCTGTCTGATCTCAGGCTAAGTGGGATATTGGAATGGGGTGCCCCATCAGTCTAGGTGTGGGTTCTAGAGGAGACTGTGGATGAAGGGGCTTTCCCCACTCCTTTCAGAAGGAAGACGCTGAGCGGCCGAGCAGGCCCCTCTGCTCAGGGCTCCCCAGGAACAAGGGAGGGCTGGGAGGATTCGCCTGGGGCAGGGCTGCAAACTAATATCACCCTCATTTAATATGGAAGATGAAAGCGCTGTTATGAGTCGGAGGTATCTTGGCCCCAGAACAATAACTGTATTGATTGAGTCAAATGTGTTTAACTCCGACGGCGAAACATCCCATCTGCGTGAACTAACTGTGACTGCCAACAGCAAACGCTAGCAGGAGGGTGGCCGGTAAACCAGATGTCCCGAATCCCCGAATCTGTGCGCTCTGATTGTCTCGGATTTACGTGTAGACGCTGATGGATCAACTCAGATAGCTCACGGGTACTGGGGGACAGTTCCAAAGCCCCAGGTTAGGACTTCACCGTAGGCTGGAAGGTTGGAATGCCAGCCCTTGAATCCGTGTGTGTGCCCGGGTGTCATTTGGAGGCCATTTGCCGAACATTAAAAGTACAACCAATCCCGTTTCTCTCCACATCCGCGGCAGCACGCAGAGGAGGAGTCTGAGACCGAGCCACCTTGCTTCTGTAGAAGCACTCGCAATTGGATGGGAGGGACCCAACTGGCCTGTGGGTTGCAATTAAACCAGAATTTTGCTGAAGAGAGAGATAAAGAGGAAAACACACATAGGTAATTGGCTCAAATAAGGTCTCCTGTTTCCCAAAGTCACAAAGAATGGAAATTGGACCATGTAAATTAGAGAAAACCAGGGAGGAGTTCACACACACCCCGCCTAGGCACCGCAGAGAGCCTGCTTCACTCAGTGTGGCCGGCCACACCAGCCCCTCCACACATGAGACCCTTCTCCTTCCCTCCACTGTGCCGGTCAGTGGCTGGAGGCTGAGTTTCTCAGCCAATAAAGTGTGCTGTTTTTGCAGAGGCTGCTGTTAGGGAGATCAGGGATACTCAAGAGGATATATAGAAACATAATGGATGTCCTCATGGTCCTGTAATGCTCAAACTAAAAGTGAGTCTTGCCGGCTTTCTCTCTGTTGGCCCCCTGGCCCTGTTTTAGGCAAACATTTTCTTTCCATAGGTATTTAACAGATTATTAGTCCTGCTACACTTTAAAGCCAGAGGGGGAAGGCTGAGTCCTCCATGGTGGAGAGAGCTGGAAGAAGATGAATGCTGTCCCTCCTATTAAAGATGAGGACCCCCATCATCTCCTGCCAGTGGGATGGTGCAGCAAGGACACCTGCTTCTCCCAGGGGACCCACAGGGTGGCCCCCCGACTTCATGCTCCTTTACTCTTCCTCCCCCTTGCACACCCCATCAGCCCCCGTTGTGATCGGCAACAGAAGGGCCAGTGTCTCTGGACACGTCTTCACCTGAAAGTATGAGAAATGTGGGAAGTCCTTGTGAAGGCTATGCAAAGGTGACGTGTTTCCAGACGTTCTCTCCACCTTCCCCCTTTGATTCCTTCCCCCTGTCCTGCCCATGACTTTAAATGTAACAGTCGTGGTGACACTGATGTTCTTTACCGAGCAGTTCGCATGTGCCAGTCCCAGGAACTTCTTCAAGAGCTTTGGATCTGCCTCTCATGTTCACGCACCCCCCCCACCCCCACTCCCACCAAACCCTGAGAAACGGGGCCTGTTCCTATCACCAGCCCACTGCAGCGGGGCAAGAAGGAAAGGACTTTCCAAGTCACCGCAACAATGGGCAACAGGGGCAGGACTCAGAAGAAGCCTTGTCACACGTGGCCAGGCACACTACCACATTACAATTGGGAAGACCACCCGCCATTGTGCTGGGAGCCAGACTGGCTGGGGCAACGCCCGTCTCTACAGCTTCTTGCCCAAATGACCTTGGACGAGCTTCTTAACTCTGTGCTCCTCAGTTTATTCACCTATAAAGGAAGAACCCATGACATAAGCTGCGAGGACGGTACCTGGTGCATAGGAAGCACCAGACAGATGTTCATGGGTGTTACTGCTATTTTTATTTTCATTACCATATTTATTATTATTATTATTTTCTTTATCATATTTATGACTTGGCCTCTCTGTGTTTCTACCCCCACGTTGTTCAAAGATCACCTTCTCAGGGAAGCATTTCCCAGCTATTTCACTTAAAATTTCAATCCCCACCCACAAAAATCCCTATCCCCCTTCTGGCTTTATTTGTCTCTATTTGTGTTCATACGATGTACGATATATTTTACTGCTCTATGAGCTTTTCTGTCTGCTCTCACATGTAAGCTCCGTGGAGACAGGACTGTCTGTCTGCTCCCTGCTACCTCAGCGTGTGCAGACCAGGGCCTCGCGCAGAGGGGGTGCTCAGTAAACAGCCGGCAGACAGATTTGATGCAACACTGGGAACTTGATCTGTGTTGCCCCCGCCATCCTCAAAAGTGTGCCCCTCATCAGGCCTTGGCCTAGAGATACTTGTTCAGCAAGATGGACTTTGGGGGACCCACTTGGGCCTCCACAAATCCCTCCTTGCTCATGGCCTCAGATCCCAGGGCACCATCAGGCATCATTTTGCTACATTCAGCAACCTCCAGGCTGACCATTTTACAACCAGCTATTCATCCTGCTGTCCATTTTATGGAGCTGTTTGAGGAAAATGCCTCCAGCAGCAAGATTGCTTAACCTTTAGAGCTCCGGGATCACAGTTAATTCAAGTGACAACTTCATGACATTTAGTCGGGATGGCATTACGTTGGTTTCCAGGAAGCAAGGTGATGGTGCTAAGACCCTAATGAGATATACAGAATGTGCATGGAAGACTCAAAGGGAGACCTCCCAGATGCAATGAGGCTTGGCATTTGTGGGTCAGATGCACGGAAAGGGCCTCTCGGTATGCACTCTGCCATGGGCCCGGCTGGGGGTGGGAAGGGCATGCCCCTGGGTGCAGGCAGAGGATGAGGGTGTGAAGGGGTCAGCCCCGTCTTCTGCGGGACCTCCAGGAGTGGGAAGCGGGGAGCCACCCTCAGCTGTCATTTCTCAGAGCCCCCAGGCCAGCGGGCTTGGAGCCCCCAGCACACTGCTTCCTAGGGGGTGAGGAGCTGCCTCCAAACCACGTGGAGCACTGTCTGGATGCCAAGCACGATTTTATCCATTTCATTCCGCCGAGGCCTTGGATCGTTAGCTGCTGATCAATCGTTCTCTTTCTCTGGGGCCAAATGACATCCTGTTATTTGTTCTTTCTCTGATTTTTCCTTTCCAAATGGTGCCTCAGTTCCCTCGTGTAAAATGGTTATAATAATACCTACTTCGCAGGTCATTGAGAAGATTGAATAGACCCATACTTCAAGGGCTTAGAACAGGGTCTGGGACGTGGTATATGTTTAAAGAGTCTGTGCCATTACTACATTACTAGGACTGTTCTCCAACTTTTCCACGCTGTCATTCCCTTTAGTCTGTAAACGTTTCTCTGCTGCCTCCTGCTTTGGGCTCCCTGGGTACAAATTAAGCCCGGGAAACTGACGGATGGAATTCCAAGGAGAGAGAATTGATTGGCCTGGCCGAGGTCAGGTGTTTACTTCTGGACCAATCATCTGTGACTGGGAGATGAGGTCACCACGTGAAAAGAGCGGGGCGGATCCTTTCAGGGAGTAGGAGGGGCTGATTTTCTAAACCACGTGACGGCCAGCGAGGCGTGCTGTCAATCAGGGGCTGCCAGTGAACAGCCCGGCAGGTGATATACGGCCATGGGCTTGACAATTTCCCAAGGGCCGTGCAGCCTTGTGTGGTTTTGTTTCTTTTTGCTTTTATCTGTAATTTGTTTCAAACCATGCCTATTGAGAATAATGCATACTGAAGACAGAATTAACAGTGCTCATGAGCACAATGTCGATCTAATCTTTCGTCCGATTCTAATTTTATTTTCCTGTTGAATGCTTATTAGCAAACTCTATGCAATACAGACATCAGCCTCCAAAGTTACATTTTTTTCCATGTTCTCGACACTGGAGATTTGCAGATTGAGAACAAACACCAGTTTGGCCAGATCCTCCCTAAGATCAATGGCTGCCATTTTGTCCTGGGACTAAGAGACATTTCAACAGTTTATTCAGATACAGTTTTCCCAAGATAACACTCTATTTGGCTCATTTAAGTTAGGAGAGCAGAAAGAACAGGGAACTGCCAACATTGACCTCAACCTAAACTGGTGTCCACCACAATGTGCTCTCAAGTCTAAGCTCAGGTAAAGCTGGAAAGACCCTGGCCTTTCCTGACCCAGTCACTGGACTGGAGGCCACACTGGGTTCCTTGGTCTGAAGACAGAAAATGTGGACCTGTAGGTATACCCGAGTCCCTCTGCATCACAGAACGGGTTAGTGGTGAAGCCAGGATTTATACCCAAGCTTCCAAACCCATGAACCAACAAGATCTTAATAATGAACCTGTCTTGGGGCTGACCACCATCACATAGAGGAAGTTAAAAATGCCACCACTTCTTGTTGCAGCCCAAGTACAAAAGAACAGAGAGTAGAATAGGTGGTTTTCTGGATTGTAAAGGATCCCAGTCTTAAAAAATGACATTAACAGTTACACAGGTGACCTTTTCACATTTTTTTCCGTTTAAGATATTCCTTTGGTTCCTAAAATGTGGTAAGAGATTAGGACCTGCTAACCTGAAAGAGAACGTTGGACTAGAAATTGTAACCGCAGGGTTGACTTTTTGGGGAAAGGGTCAATTATGAAGATATTACAACCACCTTTCCTGATGCCTATAGGGAACAAACATTCTGAGTTCCCGCACCCTGCATTCCTGGGAGGAATGTATCTGAGACTCATACATATTTATATCAAGTAACATATTAGAGTAAATGTCAGCTTCTTTTTTCTCCTGTTAACTTAACATGCAGAAAAGTAAATGACCCATAAAGAAAAAGAAATGATTTTCTCTACCATGGAAGCCTTTAAATATGCAAACATTTTGATACCTAATAGAGCAGGTCATAAAGTGAGTTTGGTGCATTTTCTTGACAGAGGTTTTACAAGGTTTTATAAGGGTTTTGGTTGATGTACAGCATTCAGTATTTTGTTCTATTGCATCTGGAAACTTGTTTATTGGGTGGCTCATATTGCATAGCATTGACGTCTCCATAAACACGTGGTGTGTGTTGGAGTAAAGAGTCAACACCAATAGTGGTCAACCCATATTAACTAATTGGGATGGTGGGGATTATTATTTTAAAGGTGTCTGGACATTTTAGGGATTGAAGTTTTAATTCAAAATTGAGGATTAGGGTCATCTGGGTGGGTCAGTTGATTAAGCATCCGACTCTTGATCTCACCTCGGGTCTTGATCTCAGGGTTGTGAGTTTGAGCCCCGGGTTGGGCTCCACACTAGGGATGGAGCCTACTTATATAAATCAAAACAAACAAAAAATCAAAACTGAGGGCATAGTGCTTTCTAATCTATCTATTTTTCAGGTCTTCTCTGTATTAAAATAATTTCTACATCTTGACATATTTTGATGGTATCCCTATGTCTTGAGCTTGATTTTTTTCTTTTGTATATTCTCTTCTCCTTGCATAGCCTCTAATTTCTTCGAGTTGCTTTCTCTTATTTGCTGGTGTCTGTCTTTTGGCTGGAAGATTTCCTCGTGTGTGATTCCAGTCCGCTCCTGTCCAGGATGAAGGGACAGTGGCACTGAGTACACCATGGAGACTGTCCAGGACAGCCTGGGCTGGAGTGATTTCACTGAAGAATCCTCATGTCTATGCCTTTGTGCCTTCCCTCCTTGGCTTGTCAAGTTCCTCACAGGTGGAGCCCATGAGCACCGGCCAGGAAGGCATGGCCTGGCCACCATGACTCTGGATCCCAGCAGGGAGGTGAGCCTGGTCTCATCAGGGTTTGGTGTGCCCCTGCTGGGGTTGAGTGTGATTCTCGCCTTCAGGTGTACCCCAGCTTCTTCTGTGTTGGTCTCTGCAGGAAGAAATCACGTGTTCTGCCCACATAATGGGGATGGCACATTCCAGTGGCGTGAGCTAGAGGGGACCCAAGTTCTGGAGCAGAGCTCTGTCATTGACCCTGCCTTCAGTGCTGCTCCCAAAGGCCCCTGGTGCCTCGGATTCCTGAACCTTTGGGGGCTTCTTCGGAATAAACCAGGTTTGCTGCTCAGCTTTTCCCTGTTGGAGTCTGATTTAGCTTACCTTGCAAAATTTTTTGTTTCTTTGCCTCCTCTCTTTCTCTTTGTCTGCGGTGATTTATGCCTTAAAGGTAAGATCGATTCACAGTGATTGTAGCAGCGATTTGGCAGGGAGTGAAAGGAGCTCTCTCTGTCAACCTTCCACTTTTTTCACATACTGTTTGCCGATTCTGTAAAAGATTGTCTGAACCAATGAACTTGGCGTCAACAGCATTCTTCGGCAGGGTAAATTCCAAACTTTTCATGTGAATTCATTCACTTCAAAGTCATTTTCAGCAATAATTGTCAATTTTAACTGTTCACGATGTCCCGTTCTCAACTTTCAGTGCCTTTTAATCAGGAAAAAAAAAAAAAAAAAGACATAAATATTTAACACCTTTTGTTCTTTGCTTAATTTTTTTAAGTTGGTCAGAGTTGAATGCAAGCCAGGGTTTCTAAGAAAAAAGAAAAAAGGAAAGAACAAGCATAAAAACAAAGATTTTATATATATGGATATATGTAATTTTTTCCCCTGACTTGCTACATATAAGTTGCCTATGATCTTCATTCTGGCAAAAATAAAAATTAATGTCAATCAGGAGAATACATAGCCTGGTTCCTGCCATCTCGTGACCGTGAGGCAAAGGACCCCTCGTAACGGGCATTTCCCTCTAAACGATATGGTCATCGAATGGATTTTTTATGCCAAATAATGATAATTCATCTTGAGGTTTAAGCACACTAATGACACATGCTGATTAATTATTCAGGGAAAGTTAAGAAACATTTTCATTTTCCTAAACAGAATCAACCTAACAGAAAGAGCCTTGGCCAGCGAACCCATGGATCCTGTCACCTCCACAATTCAAAAGACTCCTGCATCCTGTGACCGCTTTGCTTTTTTCTCTTAGTAACTGTTTTAAGGGCACACCCAGTCCTCACCTCATGGCAGATGACACATCTGCAAGTTATTGGAAAACTGGAGACATTAGAGGGAAGATTTCCCTCCTCCTCCTCCCCTCCCTCCCTTCCTCCTTTCTACTTCCCCCCTCCTTCCCTCACTCCTGCTCTCCCTCCCCTCCCCCTCTGTGTTTCAGTGTTTGGTCTATGAGAAAGAGAAGGAGAAAGGAGTAAGAAGGGACCATTGCTCTTTAAATATGGCTAATTTACCCTTGTGAATAAGCCAGCCATCCTTAATTTTACATCCACTATCTGCACTTTCTAAAGTTTCCTATTGTTTCACTCATCGACTTTTTCCTTTTTCTAAAGCTATGACCTTACTTTTATTTTCCCAGAAGTTGCCCTTTATACTTTCTTAAAAACTCAATTTTTATCTCAATTCTACAGTGATTGCTACCTTGTTTCCAAAAAAAAAAAGAAAAGAAAAGAAAAGAAAAGAAAAAAAGCAGTTAGGAGACAGACAAACGGCCCTGCCGGGGGTACCTAGCACCAAAAACATTGTCGGTGCGCAAACATCTGGGTATTTGCAAGTATCCTCATCCTGGGATGGTACTTTGGGAGCAGCCATCTGGATGTCTGGCTTATGTTTTTTATTTTTTAGATGGATTTTTAAGACAGCTATACAGGAACTTTCAGCAGTGAGGCATGAACAGTAAATTCAGTGGTGTTTTTCACGTTGCACAGTGCGCCGCGGATCAACAGCTAAGTGGTGCAATTATATGTAGCTAGCTCGAGCACATACAAATTATTGTCATGAGTTAGAAGTTCTAATTCAGAGAATGTAAGCCTTTGAAATACACCCCTGTTTCTATAATCTTATATTGGCATTTCACCCTTAAATCAAAAATTGGCATGTCGGGTAAAAAAAATTGCGTGATTTGGGTCTCCATCAAACTTTGGTGAGCCTGATTCCATGAGAAAGCTGCCGAGGATGGGTTGGGATGGTGGAGGAGGGGGGAGTTCAGGGCCAGGAAATGGGGTGAAGTTGGTCACATTCCAGGTTTGCTCATGCCAGTGTACTCTTGCACCTGGGACCACACAGTGATGTAGCAGGGGTTACAGACAGAAGCCTGGAGTCCCCACAGCTTCATCTGCTCTGGGGCAGAACCTCCCTCCTCCATCAGGGAAGGAAGACAGGATGATGGCAGAGGAAGGTGCCTCCCTGTCTGCGAGGGGAGTGAGCAGCACCGAGCTCGGCCGCAGGCCAGCCGGCAAGCACATGGCCACGGCCTCCTCCCCCAGAGCTTACAGCCCCGATGTTAGGGACGCAGCAGGCAGAGGGCCAAGTGGAAGCTCAGCTGCACAGGGAAGATGCCCGCGGTCACAGCTCCTAGTAATCCATGACCTTGGACAACAGGGCTGATCCCAGCCTCACATTTATTGCAGGGCTGGGCCTCTGGTTTTGGTGGCATTTTTAAAGACATGAAATATTGACCACAGTAGCTTTCATAGGTGGCTCAAAAATGGACTGTGGAGTGGTGATATCACTTTTATATGTTTTAAAATTGTATTATTTCCCAGGTCTAAAGAATTAATTGGCCGAAGCATCGCACGGCTTCTAAACAGGAAACGGTGTTAGATGTAGTTATTGAAAAGTGAAAGCATTTTTTCCTGAAATTCTCCAGATCTCAACTCCTGAATAACTTGTGTTTCTTTAAATAAAATATTAGAAGTCAATATTCTGTTTTCTGAAGTGGCATATAAGTTTCAGGGACAACTGCTTCCTAATGCAATGCTTGTTCCCTTCTCTGAGGCTTAAATATACGTTTACCTTGGACAGTCAAGTACTTGGGAGGTGTTCCCACTTCTCTTTAAGGAGGTGAAGTGTCCCCTCCCGGAGTGGAGTGTTGGGCCCCTCCCCCCGCAGCATGGCACCTGCCACCGTGTCCCTGCCCATCACCCGACGGCCGATGTGTCGGAAGGGAGGGATGGATGCCAATGCATCCCAATGATACTCAAGACGGCCACAAAAAACAGAGGAACTTATATATTTCCCAGAGCTTCCAGTTAACCTGCTGGTATGCACAAGATAAATGTATAGATTTTACGCTATTTCTTATATTTGCATTGCCACCAACCACCACAGAACATGAGCTAATATTTTCTGCTGAATTAAGCAACGTGAATTCTCCCTGCAGCTTTCTGGGACTCCCTCATGCATTTTAGTTACTTCTCTAAACTCTATCCTCCACCCACCATGGGGTATTTTTAATTCTTTTCCCGTATCCAATATGCTATCAGCAATTCTGCCTCTCTGGAAAACAGCGCCCAGGAATTAGCAGGACCAAAACCCGTAATTAGAGGAAACAATATATATATACTTTCTTTGTACTCCAAACCGTCCCACTTGACCGACAGGAGCACCCGGTCACATTTTAAGTCAGTGTCAATTATGAATAATGGATTATTTGCAAGGAAACCATACAAAAGTAGATTCTGGATTTCTGTCTAGGTTAGAGTGAGTTCATGACAGATGTGATAGTGATTTTTTTTTTTTTTTTTTAAGTATCTTCATTTGCCAGGGCTGCTAGTGGCAAATGATTTATTAGCCCAAGTAATGTAAAAGGTAATGAGATAGATTGTTTTTGAAATATGAGTATCCACTGGATCTGAGAACTCCACGTCCACCCGTGGAATCTCTCCTTTATGAATAACCTCACGCGGTAGTGTGGACGGTGTGTTCCTGAGCTCAAGCCACGGAGCACCACAGACGCCTCGTCCCAGGAGCCCCCGAGGATGATTACAGCCACGGTGAGGACCGTGCTTACACTGGGGGAAAGAAAGTGAGAATACAATTGGAGGAGAGCACCCAGGAGGCTTCAGCAGGGTTCCTAGTGTTTTATTTTATTATTTTGTAAAGATTTTATTTATTTATTTGAGATAGATAGAGAGAGCATGAGCAGGGGGGAGCAGCAGAGGGAGAGGGAGAAGCAGACTCCCCACTGAGCAGAGAGCCCGATGCGGGACTCGATCCTGGGACCCTGAGGTCATGACCTGAGCCGAAGGCAGAACCTTAACCAACTGAGCCACCCAGGTGTCCCAGGATCCCTAGCGTTTTAACCAAATTCTGCCACGTGAAGCTGGGTGTTGGTTACATTATTCCTTTTCGTCCCTGTGTTCTGTGGGGGTTCTTTCTGGGTGGAGGAAACGGTGGGAAGCAAGCACCCCCGCTTGCCAGAGTGAGGTGTTGTTGCCCTTGTAGGAGCACATCGCGAGGATATGACGGCAGCGAGGCTGAAGGGCTCTGAGTTCTGGGCAGAAGAGGATGTTGCTCTGGAAAGAGTTTTCTGTGAGCTGAAGGCAGTGGGCTTAGCCCCTCTCAGTTCTTCTCAAGTCTACTTAGCAGGGCATGACTCAGGTGAATTTAGGGTGAGGGCTGGAGATGATGGAAACGTTGCTGGATCCTGATCTAGTTTGGAACAAAAGTCAGAAGACAGCCTCGGGGCTCAGATACGTGAGATGATGGAGAGCCCGTCTTCTAGAACATGAATACAGAAGAAGCCAGGCAGGCACAAACTCATGGGAATTTTGCAAACACCTCAGGGAGGGCACTGGTCGTCCCAGAGACTGTGGAGGAGAGAATATCTTCTTATTTTCATGGCAAAGGGTGGTATGGCCACAGACACCATGTGAGTTGCACATCTGCTAGGATTTTAGTTTATGTAATGACAGGGATCCAATAGACCATAGGTCCCACATGGGCAGGGCGATGTCTGTGTTTTACTGTCGGATTGCTAGCTTCCAGCACATTCCTTGGATGGAGGCCCATGGGAAGGGAGTGATGTTGCTAAGTCCAGGATCATCCAGTGGAACTAGAACAACAAAAGGCCGGTCAAGTGGGAGATAGAGCTTGGGGCGGGGTCAGCCCCTTGCTGAAAACTGGACCTGACCAAGAGAACAAAGCAGGACATACCCCGACTCTGTCTTCCTCCCCTCTCCCGGTCTACCCTCCATCCATCGGCGCCTCCCATGGGCTAAACCAAGTCTTTACTGAGATGTGATTCACATCCCATGAAATTTGCCCTTTTAAAATATACAACTCTGAGAGACAAACCAAGAAACAGACCCTTAACTCTAGAGAACACACTGATGGTCACCAGAGTAGGGGGGATGGGTGATGGGGATTAAGGACTACACTTGTCATGATGAGCACCCGGTGATGTATGGAAGTGTTGAATCACGATATTGTACACCTGAAACTAATAGAATGCTGCATGTTAATGACACTGGAATTAAAATTAAAATCTTAGTAAAAAAATAAAATATACACCTCAATTCAATGACTATTAGTGTATTCACAGAGTTGGACAACCATCACCAACACCTAATTATAGAACATTTTCATCACTCCAGAAAGACACTGTGTATCTACTAGCTGTCTTTCCCTCCACCCCCCAAACCCTGGGCAACCACCCATCTACTTTCTGTTTTTATGGATTTGACCATTTGGGATGTCTCATAAAGTGGGAATACGAGATATGTTGTCTTTCGTGCCTGGCTCAAAAACGTGGCATGTCTTCACGGTTCATCCTTTTAATGGCTGAGTAATATTCCGTGGCACAAATACATACAACACAGTTTGTTTATCCATTCATCAGTTTATGCACATTTGTTTTGTTTCTAGTCACATACTAAGTTTAAGTTTCTATCTCTCTGCAATCCATCTTAACAGTGTGGTGGGAAATGGAATGTGATGGCTATAGCATTTTCAATAAAATATCTGAAAATACATATTTATATCATGCAAATGTTAATGTCGGAGGAAGTTTTAAATGTTTCCCAGGATATATTTTTTTGCATTTCCAAGTAGATCACATTTTACACACGAGAGTAACTTATAAGGGGAGACAAAATAGTTATGGGGGCAAAACTTACCTGAAACATGTCATTTAGCAGAAGCTGATTATCTGAAATCTGGAACCAAAAGGTTAAAAACTCCTGGAAGAAATCAGTAATTTAATCCATGAAAAATCCTAATTAAAGGAAAATACTAATTCCCCGAGTCTTTGCCTTAATGAATCTTCTGGCTTGAGAACGGAATACCCTACAGAGCCACAGTGATAGAGGGATTACGAACTATTTGAATTATCCCAAATTTGGGTTTGATTCTGTTTATATTGATCTTTTGAATTTCAGTAGTTGGCTGAGAAATTCTTTTTTTTTCCCCATAAGAGCCAAGAGACAAGGCCTAAGTGTTCAAATGTGCCACCTTTTTCCCTGAAAATAAATGGTGTTTTGGATATTCACAGCTACATCCATGCTGAATTTTTGGCCCTGTAGCCAGATACCCATTGCTGGGCTAGAAATGGTTGGGGGATTCCATTTACGAAGGACGCACTGATCTAGATCTCCGTTAACTCACCAAGCAAGGTCACTGGTCAACCTTCTACGCGAGCCTCTTCACCTCCTCTACATATTTCCATACATGTGGGATTGTAGGGGAGAGCTCCAGTCACTCCAAATTCTCAAATCCTATGAGAAATCCCAGGGAGCTCATTATCTTTTCAAATTCCCAAAATGCCGATTTTAAGGCATCAATCTCCACAGCTCTCAAAAGAGCTTCAGAGACTTGTTTGCAGCCAACGTGTGACTTTTTTTCATTGCTCATCCAGCTGGACACACGGGCAACTCACCACCTGGGAAGACGGCAAGCTTCGCCATTCCAGAAATCGCTTTTGCTCACCCTCTTTAAAAAAGTTGAGCGACTCACCGTTCATAGATAAGAGCGCCATGCCACCAGGACAGTGGAGACCCAGAAGTGCGTGACCCCCTCAGTCACTGTATTTATTCACTAGCCTCCAATCATTTCCACACACTGTCAACCTGGTGACCAATGAGCCCTATTCTTCAACTCCAAAGCAGGGCAGTTTAGGGAACTCGCTAAGTACCACGCAGCCCAATTATCGAGAAGGACGATGCACAACAGAACACAAGGAGCATTCTGAGCCCAGGCCTCCGTGCGATTCTGCCGTCAACTCCACTTTCTTAAATGACCAGACAATGTGGGAAGGACAATGTGTTTTCTACAAATAAGTCCGTGCTCCTCTGTGATTCACGGTACTTTTTATTTTGTGTATGAATGCAAAATTTTATTTGTTTTCCATAGTATTAGTTGTTGCTCCCTCAATTCAGATAAATGATTTTTTTTAAATAAGAGATAATATCTAGAGTAATATAACACTATTTAAACAGGCCTGAAATCATTCTTGTTCATAAAAGTCTTGGTAACTAGGTAACTGAATTGCTCACCTGTCAACCAGATGTGATGCAGCCCTATTTATGCCTATTGTCCCAGCTTATTATTTATAGCACCTTTTTCCCACTCCTGGAAACATCCCGGTGGAGGCAATAAATTATTTCACCATCCTAATTATAAGCTTATTTCAGGGCCTTTGCTTTCTTGGTGTTTCCATATATCATTTGATTTAAGATGCTTTTCAGAATCCTGTCGGCTGAGGAGAGGGAGAGGGGGACACCCAGACCCCATGCACATGGCTGTGTGCGTGGGGGGCAGAAGGAAGCGGGGGGGTGATATGCTGGGTTCACCCATGGGATCAAGTGCCGGCTGCCTCAGGCCCTGGCCAGGCTCCAGACTCTGTGCCTGGAAACATGCAACCTATATATAAGGGCAGTGTTCACCCCAAGAACTTTCTTTTTAAGAAAATAAACAGTAGCAACCAAAATGAATAATCTTGTTCTGTAAAGCTTAGGCATGCCATTTGCTCACGACCTGCATGCCACCTGCAAAGTAATGAATACGCTCGGGGAGTCAGTGTGGAGAGGCTCCCACCTGCTTTGCCACCTCGAGAAAGTAAGCTCCTGGCTTCACAGCTGGAGCCCGCCCCAAAGCAGAAGGCTGCTCTTACCTGCTTTGCACCGGGAGAAGCCGCCTGCTCTCCACCTTGACCAGTCCTCCCAGAGAGCAAGCCCTCCAGAGACCCCAGAAGCAGCTCGGCGTCCCTGAGCTGGCTCTGTCTACTCTGAGGCTTGGGAAGCGCCCCGCTGTGGGCACCAGCACCTAGACAGGTCACGTCAGCCCCACTTCCCCACACGCCTCTGAGGACCCTGGATGGGGGTCCAGTCTTCTGTCCCAGGGCCATAGTGGCTTTTGTAGCTCTTCTTCCTACACTCCATACTTATTTATTTAAGCTCTGCCTCTCTAGGATGTGGGGGCTGGGGTCACTTTGTCCTTTTTGTTTTTTCTTTTTCCTTCTTCTTCCACTTTGGGGGCTGGACTCATCTATCATCAAATCACGCAGTGCTGAACACGGAGTAGGGATCCGCTGAAGTAGGTTGCAAAAGTGGCCATTAATGTTACCTTCCCTTATTCACACTCCTTTGCAAATGACTTTTCCGGGGCTCCCAACAAAAGTGGGGTCTCTTTCTTCACATCCTGTATCTGGACGTGGCCTTGGGGATTCCTCTGGTCGATGAATTGTTAGTAAATATCACTTAAACAGAGGATTGAGAAGTACTCGTCTTTGAAACTTATCCCCTCTTGCTCTGCAAGTCCTGTGACTGTCGCCCTTGGAAAAGCCTGGGCTAGGCTCTGCAAGATGAGCAACTCGTGGCCTGTGGCCTCCATCCCCTCTGCTGGGAGCGAGCACCTGCTGCCAGAGGCATCGTGCAGCCCCCTGACCCTGGTGACTACCCGTGCACGGGAAGCCCATTTCAGTTGAGGGCAGACCACATCTCCAACCTAGAGAATCAGGAGTAAACAAATACAGTGGGGCCCCCTTATCTGAGGCTAAGTGCAGTTGGGAAGCGGACGATTCTCTTATCACCGCTTTATCACCTCTTATCACCACCTTATCACCATAAGGTGAATAGCAGCCCGATGCAACGTCACAACACCTACATCATGCACCTCACTCCATCATCACGAGGGCACGTATCACCCCACGTCATCCCAAGAAGAAGGGGCAGTGCAGTACAATAAGATTTTGGGAGAGAAAGAGACGACGTTCCTATAACTTTTATTACAGTATATTGTTATAATTGTTCTACTGTATTATTATTGTTATTGATCTCTTACTGGGCATAATTTATAAATTCAACTTTATCACAGGTGTGTATGCATAGGTAAAAACAGTATATATAGGATTTGGCACTATTCACCCTTTCAGGTATTGACTGGGGGGGGGGGGGAGTCTTAGAACGTAAGGATAAGGAGGGATGACTGTAGTTCTCTTTAAAGCTACTTTGGTTGCGGATAGTTTGTTATGCAGGAAAAACCAATTGGTATATCCAATAAATTGCAGAAGGAATGAATGAGCAATGGTCTCAGAACTTACAACAAACTAGGCATCTGTGTCTGCATATTTATTTTTATACACATAAATCAATGTGGATATTATACATTTTTATTTCCTCCTGGTACACATTATGGAAGTTCAATTCTTCCTATTTGTATTAGAGTTCTCTAGAGAAACACACCCCAAAACAAGCCCCCCCCAACACACATATTAATTAGGAAGAATTGGCTCTGTGGTTAGGGAGGCTGAGAAGTCCCATGATCTGCAAGCTGGAGACCCAGGAGAACCCTGGTATAATTCAGTCTGAGTCTGAAGGTATGAGAACCAGGGAGGCTGATGGTGTGAATCCCAGTCCAAGAGCAGGAGACAGATGTCCGGGCTGAACCAAGCAGGCAGGATGGGGCTGATCCTCCCTTCCTGGGGCCTTTTGATCTATTAGTCCCTCAACAGACTGGACCATGCCACCCACATTGGGGAGGGTCATCTGAGTCCGCCCATTCAAATGTTAATCTCATAGGTAACCCCCTTACAGACACACCCAGAATAATGTTGAATTTGGGTCAAGTTGACACATATATTGTTATAACACTCACCTTACCGGTTGGTTTTCTATCGTGATTGCCTTCCTGAAATTACTAGTATAGATGATTTCCCACTGGAACGTGAAATATTGCCCGCCGTGTGTTCCAGAATTTAGAGGTGAAGAAACTGAGTCCAAGAAAGGATTGGGGACATGCCCGAGGTCATGGCGCCATCAGCAATAGTCCGGTCTCAGATCCAGAGCCTGGCGCACGCTCAGAGACTCCAAGGGTTGAGGAACAGTGTGACGTCCCCGGATTTTATGGGCGGTAAAGGGAGAGCAGCTCCCTATGTGGGGAGAGGTGTTTGCAGCCGAGTAGGTGCTATTTTGGAAGGCCTGAGAGCCCAGCGCGTGCCATGGGGAGGCTTGAAGAAAAGGGGCGGGTGGTGGTGATGGTGGTGTTGGTGGTGGTAGTGTGTGCGAATTCATGCTCTACCTTGAAACCTGTGGAAGATTCAGGTGCAGAATATTGCGTTGCTCAGAGGAGGGGAAACAGGTCCTTGACCCCCATGGGACCACAGGCAAAGCTACTCAGCCCAGTCCTCTGTTTTTGTAACGTCTACAAACATCCATCTGTTGAAAAGGTGTGGATGCACCTGGATCATTGGAAGAGGGAGAACCTGTGAGGAGAGAACACATGTTTACTGAAACACCGGATTCCTTACATTTTTAGTATGATTAGTGGCCTCAAGTCATTAGGTGTGGTAGCCTCTTGCCTCTCCTTCTCTCTAGAAGCCTTACATTTTGTCTCCATGTTTCAGGAGGAAGAATTCTGGTAACTTGTGTCCTGGAAGAAGGAAATCACGCAAGCCTACAATATAAAATCATGATTCGCCCAATGCACAGATTAATTTAGAAAATTTAAAATATTTATAATACAGTTTACATTTCACATTTTAGATTCTTATAATAAAGACAAAAGAGAAGTCGCACAAAGGAAAGTTAAACTTTATAAATACCCATACGTAATCAGGTTTGCTTAAAACTATCAGAATTTAAAGGCAGGGTGGATGCAAGAAAGGGGTAAATACCATAGACAAAAAGCTCATAATTCAACTGATAAAAATTACAGCCAACTCCTTACCCAAGACCCTTGTCCCCCCACCCCCAAAAGAGAAGGAGAGAGGTTTAAGTGTCTACAAGGCAATTTCTTTTTTTGGTGGGGGGAAGGGGTTGCTTTATATTCTCAGTTGTTTAAGATTTCACTGATGCCCCCTAACGCCAGCCCGCCAGCCCCCATGCCCATCTAATCAGCACGAGGCCATCCCAGATCGGCCATTGGTGGGAATCAGAATGCATCCAGCCTTAAAATGGCAATGCACTGTCCAGATTTAAAGATGCTAGCCGTTCCATGGGCTAATGGATTATTGATCCCAATGGAGGAGACATATTTAGAAGGTATAGGTTTGGCTTATGGAAGATTTTAAAGTGGTTTGTAAAGCCGTGTCAGAGAGAAACAGCACCACAAAGAGGTACAAGCTTAATACTGCTTCTATTGGGATGTGGCTGAGCTCAGACACAGAAGGTAAAAACAGGTCTTCACAGAGAGGCAAGCTTTGGGAATGTGTACCCTCCATCAGAGAAAATTGTCTGACTTGTGGCTTTTCTATGTTATATTTGGGTTGAGATCTCATGTTTCTGGATCTTGGATATGTTATTTGAAATTGAATTTACTTAGAAATATAAGTTATTGTTATTGGAAAAAAATATAATGCTAAATATAATGCTCTATATTTATTTTTATATTTGTTTGAGAAAAATTACCAAACATCTTCTGTTTTAGCCTCTTTGCTGGTAGGATATTGGTGACTTTAAATTTTATTTCTTTTTAAAATAACCTGCATGTTCTGATTATTCTAAAATGATTGCATTTCATGTAATTCAGTGTATTCACAAGAAAACCGGAATGATGATTTTAAAAGGCAAACATTATTAGTCTGAAAATGAGACTGTGGGCCAGTCTTCTTGCAGGAACATATTCTCTTACCTGCCTGTTTATTATTGTAATTCAGTCTGATGGAAAAATGATGCTCTTCACTGCTGTGATTATTCCATGTTAATTTATATTCATCCTCGCTCAGACTCATGACTCACAGAGACACATTTTTTTTCCTTAAAAGCCCTGAATGCATGAATCATTGCTGAGTGCCTCCATGATTCAGGGCATGTTTGTGGCAGAAATGCATGAATGAGTATGATGGCCATTTACTGATGAACCTAGTCAGAGTCAGCCATAAATCTGCCCAGGATGAATTCATAGGGACTTGATTAACATCCACACGGAACGAATTACAGGGCGTGTCACTTTGCGGTGCGCATGCATGATACACAATGTTGTGTTTACAATGTTATTACTGCCACCACACATACATTTGTACTTCTGTTTTTTAGTATATGGTTGTTAAATTGCCAAATTTATCATTGCGATTGTTTTACCAGTTTGAAATGAATGCCTGAAACTTCTTTTTTTTTTTTTAAAGATTTTATTTATTTATTTGACAGAGAGACACACGGCGAGAGAGGCACACAAGCAGGGGGCGTGGGAGAAGGAGAAGCAGGCTTCCTGCAGAGCAGGGAGCCCAATGTGGGGCTCAATCCCAGGACCCCGAGATCATGACATGAGCCAAAGGCAGAGGCTTAATGACTGAGCCACCCAGGCGCCCTGCCTGAAACTTCTTTAATGACTGAAACAAGACTTGTCAATAAGAGATCAGATTTAAGAAGACACAGAACACTCAAAAGAGGAGACTGAGAAATAAGAATTTTTAATGTAGAGTGATTTTCTCCTCAACCACTTTGAAGGATCTCAGATTTCCTAGCTGACCTTGAAAGAATTCTATCTCTGCACTTTGGAATCAAAATTTACCAAATCTATTCCTATCATTCAACTCTTCAAAAACTACCTCTGCTTCTAATGAATCCATGTGCCTTTGGGAGGTCACCGCTAATGGAGACAAAGAGCTCAGTCCTTCTGGTTGGATAAAATGAAGATCAACCTCTGGGGAAAATAGGGTACAGTTTCAAAAAAAATTAAAAAGTAGTTCTTCCTAACTTCTTTCTCCTTGAGAGCAAGGTCAATTTTGAATGGAATTGATACTTATTTTTTAAAAAGATGCAATAAAAAATACAACAAAGCCAAAGAAATGGGAGAGATGTTCCTACATCTCCCTCTCTCCCACTAGTGCTGAAAAGTCCTCACCTCTGTTCGCCTGCTGCTGCTGTCTCTGTTTCCTGCCTCTTCAGCTGCTGCCCCGTCCCGTCTTTTAGCTGCGGGGACCTGACCTGCTCTGGCCACACCAACCCACCCCAGGGAAATGAATGAAGTCTAGTCTGAGCCCCTGGCGCCCACCTGGAGCTCCTTTGTCTGTGATTGGTCTAGACACGAGCACGTGACCCACTCATGGCCAATGAGACAGAAGGGGGTGTGCCTGGGGAGCTGGGAAATATTTACCTCCTTAATAAATAGAAAACCAGGGGTTCTGGCTGGCTGGGTGGGAGGAGCATTGGGCTCTCGATCTCCGGGTGGTGAATTTGAGCCTCAGGTTGGGTGTCGAACTTGCTTAAATAAATAAATAAACTTAAAAAAAAAAAAAAAAAAAAAACAGAAAATCATCCACAAGGTAAAGATTTTTTTTGCTGTCCTCATATTCCTTCCTGCTGCTCTGAAGGACTTGACACTTGGGTCTGCAACAGCCATGTTGTGGTCGTGGCGGGGGGGTGGCTAGTCCTTGGAAAACAGGTGATGTGCCAGGAATGCAGACTGAGACGGGAGAACTGCGTGCCACCTTCTTCCAGATCAACCTTGAGAGCGCCCACTACGGTGGGCAGAACAGCGAGGGGACGCCTGTCCTCATTCCCAGAGCCTGGGACCCTGGCACACCGTGTGCCTGGCGAGCGAGAATAAAGGCAAGACTATCCTGCATGAACAGGGTGGGTCCAGTGTCGCCAAAAGGTCCTTAAATGGGGAAAAGGCAGGCCGGGGAGTCATTGTCACAGTGGTGCAATGTGAGAAAGACTAGACTGGCCATTGCTGGCTTTGGAGACGGAGGAAGGGTCCAAGAGCCAAGGTATCCAGGCAGCCTCTAGAAGCTGGAAAATGCAAAGAATGGGATTTTCCACTAGGTCCTCCAGAGAGGGATGCATCCCTGCAGACTGGTTGGAGCCCCATGAGGCCCATTTCAGACTTCTGCCCCCCAGAACGGTAAGATAATACCTTTGTGTTGCTTCCAGCCACTAAATGTACCTTATCGTAGCAGCATAGAAAACTAATATATCCAATTAGAGATGTTCGGTTTGAGATCAAATGGCTGTACGAAACCACTGTCAGCTCAGTTTTCTGTTCTTTCTGCCTGAGTTCCTGTTAACATGTGCGAGCATGCATCAGCCTCTGCAAAACCGAGCACCCCTTTCCTGGTTGGGGCATTAGGCACAAAGACAGTTAGGAGCTCCTGGACCGTGTGCTTTTCCTTTCCGGTGACGTGCATCTCACACTCACGCTGTGTGCCCATCCATGTTCCTATGGAAGTGTTCAGATCGATCTCTGAGAGAAAGGCCCGGTGGGTCCTGAACTTGACTGTCTCGGAGCAAACTGAGGGCACGGTCTCAGCACCGGCAGTGAGCTTGGCTCTGCTGCACCAGGCCGCCTGCTTTGCACCTGACCCGGGAGGCTGCAGCACCTGCCGTGGCCACTGACCAGTGCAACCTCCCCCTCGCCCCCCCGCCCGGGGCTGGGAGTCTTCCCAGCGCAGTAGACTCGGAATGATCCAACTAAGGGCCTTTTGGGCTCTCATGAAGAAAATTGTCAAGGTGGAGAAACGGCCAGAACTGAATATTTGAAACTAGGGACGTGCTGGTTTCTTGGCTGCTTCCTTTACTCAGATTTGTTTGGACTGAGTTCTCTGAAGCAAAGCCGAGGAAGAGACCGTGGCCATCGGGGCGATGCAGCAGTGGGGGACAAGTTCAGAGTGTGAAGGGATGGGGAAAGGGTGGATTTCTGCAGCCCGGCGGCCAGGATTCTCAGTGAGAGGAAGCCGGGAGGGTGGGTGGGACCGTCTCCCCCTTGGAGCCCCGTCGGAGATGGACGGAGTCCGGGCCGTGAGCGAGGCAGTGAGCGAGGACGGTGAGGAGCTGAGAGGGGCGATAGTAGGCCAGGTGTCATGGTCCCTGCAATTCAAAGTTGGGAGCGTGAGCTCAGTGACAAACACTCTGATGTGAGCTGGGGTCCATGGTTGAGGCTTCACGACTTTGGAAAACTGTGTGGCACTATTAACTAATGAACTGTGTGGCCTCCTTAACTGGTTAACTATGGGGCACTAGTAATGAATTAACTGTATGACACTATTAACTAGGTAACTGTGTGGCCCCATTAGCTAATGCTAGAGAGCTGCCTGCAATTATCACCCAGAAATGACAATTCCTCGTTATCTACCTGAGGGAACGAGTTCATATGTCCATCAAAACAGGAGTAAAGGGGTGCCTCGCCGGCTCAGTGGAGCGTGTGACTCTCGTCTCAGGGTTGTGAGTTTGAGCCCCACATTGGGGGTAGAGATTACTTAAAATAAAATCTTAAAAAAAAAAAAGCAGGTGTATGAAAATGCTTATAGTCACTTTTCTCATAATATCTAAAATCCAGAAATAATCTAAATGATAATTAACAACCGAATGGATAAAAATATTGTGGCATATTTATACAATAGAATATTATGCTGAAATTAAAAAGGAAAAAAGAAAGAATGATCACTACACAGACAGCAGCTTGAATCTCACAGAAATAATGTTGAACCAAAGAAGCCAGTCTGAAGACCAGAATCTCAGACTCTGTGTTATTCTATTTATAAGAGGTTTAAGAACAGGTACAATTAAACCATGGCAGTGGACGTGAGAAAAAGAGCTCTTTTGGTGGAAGGTATTGAGTGTTTAAAAGGATAAGAAGGCGTCTTATGGGTTGGGGTGTATGTGTGTGTGTGTGTGTGTTCTCCTGGCCAAAACCTTCACTGGTAAATTTTAATCATTAACTATTACAATACTAGCTTTCGGTAAGGATATTGTCATTTATCAATATTATCATTTACTGCAGATTTAATTTATATCCCCAAGCCTCCCAGTGGGTTAAACCAGACACAATATCAGTTCTCATTATATTAACACGTTATGTGCACTTCTATACTTTTTAAATTTTATTTATTTTTTACTCAGTTCAACTGTTTATTATTAAGAAAAGTACATCCATATTTTTCTTTTTTTTTTCCACTAACACAAGGATTAGTGGGATAAGTCAACTTAGCTGTTCTTTTTTGTTTTGTTTTTGTTTTTTTATATGTATATATATTTTTGAATTTTATTTTATTATGTTATGTTAGTCACCATACAATACATCATTAGTTTTTGATGTAGTGTTCCACGATCCATTGTTTTCGTATAACACCCAGTGCTCCATGCAGTACGTGCCCTCCTTAATACCCATCACCAGGCTAACCCCTCCCCCCACCCCCCTCCCCTCTAGAACCTTCAGTTTGTTTCTCGGACTCCACAGTCTCTCATGGGTCATCTCCCCCTGTTCTTAATGAGCAATTCCCTCTTCTGTAACGATGTCACCAAGGGAAGCCTATTTCCTCTGGAGGCGAATTCGAGATGGGCGGGCTCATGGTCTGTAATGCTTTCAGAGTTAGAAAGGAAGCCAGCTCTCCATCATTCCACAAACAAGTGTTTTGTGATACGTGTTTCACATCACGATCTACAATCCTATATCCGGCTCTCAGTGAGCTCCTTGGTGCAAGTGTTTTCTATGGGAAGAAAGTTGCCAAGGGCAACAAACCTGCCATGTGCAGACATTTTGTGGTGGGACTTTCTAATTGCTGTGGGACTCTGAACATCACCACCACTGTAGGTGTGCCAACCAAAGTGTGAGTGAGTCACCGTATTAATTCAGCAAGCCTGGGTAGGATAGTCACAAATGCAAGACTGTAGACGTGATCTTGGGTCTTGGGCAAGCCCTTCACCTCTCTGTACCTCATTTTTCTTACACATAAAATGGGGATAATATCTTCCTCCTTACACTGTTATGAGGGTTAAACATTTTTAATCTATATTAAGTGCTTAGAACAGTTCCTGGCACAGACTTGGTGCTGGGGAAACTCGTTACACGGCAGTAACATGTGACAGCATCATTACCTGGCTGTGCTGTGACAATGGTGCTGGGGGTGGTGGCAGGTGGAGTGGTAAGGATGACCCCAGCGCCCCTCGCCCTTGTACATCCCCCTCCCCTCGGAGCGTGGGTGAAATCATTTAGGGAGATATTGATGTGGGAAACAAAGGAAAAGAAAAAATTAAATTTCCTTCCTACCTACAGCCCACTGACGAGTCCTTGAGACAGGCAGAGTGACCTTCCTCTAGGGACTCAGCTGCCTTGATGTTGATACTTTGCTGAGGGCAAAAGGCAATCTTAGCCCAAATCCAAGGATCCTGTAAGTCTACTTTAACATGTAAAAATTGCTTTGGAAACTTCCTTTATCTCTACCCCCTCAAGGTACGTGTTGGCAATCATCCCCCAAGCATATGGCCCACCGATATACATCAAGGGTCTCATGACTAAGGTTTTATTAGACAGTAATAAATTACCTTTCCCAACAATAGCTAGCCCCCTCAAGGCCCTAGAAACCTTGCTTCCAAAATTGCTAGAGACTTAGACTATCCCTAACCCCTTCCCAGCTTGAAAGTATATAATGGGCCACTCCTCATGACCCCAGCTCAGCTTTCTGCCCACAGGTCCTGTCCCCGTGCTTGAATAAAACCACCCTTTTGCACCAAAGACATCTCAAGAATTCTTTCTTGGCTGTCGGCTTGGAACCCTCATGTCTTTCCTATAGCATTATCACTCCTGCAGGTGTTGCATCTTATATGGCAAAAGGGAGTTTTCCTCGGTGGTCTAATCTAAGCACACGGGCCTTTTAGAAGCAGAGTTTTCTCTGCCTCTGGAAGAGAGGTAGTGGAAGAAGAAGTCAGGGACAGCAAGCATGAGGGGGCTGGACACACTGGTGCTCGCTGGAAGGTGGATAGGGCCCCTGGCTGACAACTCACTGAGAAACAGGGACTGCAGTCTTACCACCACAAGGCTATGATTTTGGCCAAGAAGCAAAGGTGATTGGAAGAAGATTCTAACACAGAGCCTGGAGAAAAGAGCCCAGCCGACCAACACCTCGATGGTGGCCTTCTGCTTCCCTGAGCCTGGACCCCAATCGAGCCTACTCGGTCTTCTGACCTACAGCACTCTGTGAGAATGAATAGGTGTTATTTTTAACACCAAATTTCACTGCTCCATAGTGGGAATTTGCTATGCAGCAATCAGAAAACTAATATAATGATAATGCTTAGAAGCAGGGGGGATGCAAAATGATGCTTCACAATCGCTAATATGCACAGACCAAACACTACCTACCGGGCTCTGGGATAAGTGCTCTGCTTGATTTATCTTATTTAATCTCTCCACGATGCTGTAGGGTACATCCTCTTATTACCACCATTTTGCACTGGAGGACCGTGAGGCTCAGCTAGGCTGAGTCCCCTGGCAAAGGTCATACGGAGAGCAGGTAGCTGAGCTGGGATAGGATTCAAGGCATGTCAGGTGTGGGGCTCACATTCCCAACCACCCGGCAATAGGGCCCAGTGTTTGTCTTTATGGGAATGTTAAGTCCATGAAGACGAACACGACAAGCATTAATTCTATAGGGCACTTGGGAAAGCATGCAGGACTTTTCGAAGGGCACATGTAGAAAAACCCCTCTATTTTGGGAAGACATGTCTAAGGTGGTATATTCTAAACTGCAGTTTAAAAGATCCACTATAAGAATTGTTTTATTCGGGAGTTTTCATTTTGAGGATGGACCAAAACCTGACTCCATCCTCCACCACTGGGATGACCACCGCACCCCTGCGTCCGGCTCATGATTTCAAGCGTAAGGCTCTGTGTTCGGTCTTATAATCATTACCAAGAAGTATTTCTCTAACTGCTTCAGACGAATTAAACCATGATGAAGTTGAAAATGAGGCATAAATGACATTTTTGTGCCAGAAAATATTCTGGTGACCTCTTGCCACCTCATACGGCTACTCACTTCGTTGGGTTCAATTAGTGAGAAATTGCAGGACAGTGGGCAGCGCTCTGGGACCAGTGGTGCTCAGAGCCACAGACCCGGCTCAGGCTGGCCATTACCATAATCACCCTGCAAGCAGCAGACGGGCTTCAGGGAAACCAATATCATTATCGCATTAGTGTTCTTCAATTGAATTGTAATTGCATGTAGTTTTGTTTTGCATTTAATTAAAAAATTTATCTTAGTTGTATACTTCCATAATGGCGATAAGCATGAGCAATCTACTCCACACTTTCTGAGTGGGAGAGTCTCGGGGATATTATACCAATAATTTCAAGGAAGACTCAGGGTCGGTAAGAATTGTGTTTTCTTATTGAGGGTCCATGACATCGGGGCGCGTGGCCACTGCTTTCAAGCAAGACCATCAGGGCAGCCTCCCACATCTCCCCTTTGCTCAGACTGCCTTCATCCTTCTCGACAAGGAACCTGGCTCTTCACGGATGGAACTGCAGTGATGTGAGCAGACAGGCAGGTGAATGTGGGGTCCTGATGCATGGACCGACTCCACGGGGGGAGGCACGGAAGCGGGGAGAACAGGGTGCTTGGAGGTCAGATAAGCTGACCGTTCATTCATCCCTTCAATTCTCAAATCTATGAACTCAGTGGTTTCCAAACTTTTCTGCACATTAGCATCACCCAGAGAGATTTTTAAAATCTCCCTAGTTCCAAAAACAGACAGAGGCGACGCCCTGTACCAATAACATCAGGATCTCCAGGTGGGGGGAGCCAAGCCTCAGTGTGCTTCAGGTTTGGAAACCACTATGCTAACCCCTTTTCCATTTCTAGTAGATTCTGATTTTGCTTGGGTACCCTTCTTTCCACTCAGCCATGGGACCCAGTAGGGCTGAACCGGCCCTCAGATCTAGGGCTGCAGAAGCAGATCAGGGTGAGGAGTCCCCGGGCAATCTTAGTTGCTCCAGAAATATCCATATGACCGAGGTTGGCCCAATCACGTGGTGGGCACGTTGACTTTATGATTACATGATTAGGAGTGGTTTGTTTGTTTCCTTATCTCTCTGTGATCAAAAGAACATGCAGCTTCCATCTGCTCTGTTCAGCACCTTAAGGGGAACAGGACCTCAGCTGTAACCGTCCAGACAGGTCGTAGAGCAAAAAGGTAGGAAGAATCATGGTTCTATGTGGACATTGCCGAGCTGCTGAGTCCACCAAGCTAGATGTCTCTCCTGCCTCAGTTCCTCTCCCTCTGCAAGACAACACATTTCCATGGTGCTCACATGGGTCTCAGGTGCCGTCGTCCTGCTCATACCCAACCTGGGCTGGTGGGTCTGGTGTGTGGCTTCACATCCACTGAGTTCCCAGCCACTCCCAAGATGAGTGGTACCTGTGCTATAAGCCCCCCCATGTCCTGGAGCTTTGAAATAGTACCAGAAAGCGTGCTTTGTGTGTGTGTGTGCTCTGCAAGCAGACATCTTCCTGCATTTGAGGAAGGAAGAACAAGAAGAGGCAGAGGCTGCTAACACCGAAGCCTCGCTCATGAAAAGCATGCAGTTGTGGAATTGTCTGCGCTCCTTCTGCATCTGACGGCTCACTGATCAACAAGAAATGATGGCGACAGCTGATACGTTGGTCCTGATATCTTGCTCTGAGATGAAATTGAAAACAATGTTTCTGAATAAGATAATACTATGTATGCTTCCCTGGAAAAAAAGTAAACCACGCCCTGTGGCCAGTCAGCCTTGGAGTGTTTGAACATGGCTTGAAAGCGTAGCAGGTAAGTGGGAGGTTGAGTTCAAGTACTGACTGCTTTTCTGCATTCTCCAAGACATGGACTCAACTAATGGAGCTTTTGTTTAATTTCAGTTCTTTTTAAGTAGAAGCATCCACATGTTCATTGTAGAAATATTTTTGAAATATAGTAAAGTGTAAAGTTGAAACTTAAAAAAATCCCAGTAACAGACATAGCCACTGCTCTTACTTTACTTTATTTACTTCTCATTTTTACATCAGTCATATATAAGCCAATATAAATATGTGTGCATTTAAAACATTAACTCCCATTTTATTTTAGTGCTTTAAAACTGTCCTTATATCCCTGCTTTATGACCTCAGTATATTCTGAACATATTCCTATACTAGTAAACATACTTATTTTACTTACTTACTTATTTTTTTAATTTAAATTCAATTAATTAACATATAGTGCATTATTAGTTTCAGAGGTAGAGGTCAGTGATTCATCAGTTGCATATAACACCCAGTGCTCATTACGTCACATGCCCTCCTTAATGCCCATCACCCAGTGACCCCATCCCCCCACCCACCTCCCCTCCAGAAACCCTCAGTTTGTTTCCTAGGGTCAAGAGTCTCTTACGGTTTTCTCCCTCTCTGGTTTCCTCTTGTTTCATTTTTCCCTCCCTTCCCCTATGATCCTTTGTTTTGTTTCTCAAATTCCACCTATCAGTGAGATCATATGATACTTGTCTTTCTCTGATTGACTTATTTCACTTAGCATAATACCCTCTAGTTCTATCCATGTCTTTGCAAATGGTAAGACTTCATTTTTTTGATGGCTGAGTAATATTCCATTGTGTATATATACCCCATCTTCTTTATCCATTCATCTGTTGATGGACATCTGGGCTCTTTCCATAGTTTGGCTATTGTGGACATTGCTGCTATAAACATTGGGGTGCACGTACCCCTTCGGATCACTATGTTTGTATCTTTGGGGTAAATACCCAGGAGTGCAATTGCTGGGCTGTAGGGTAGCTCTATTTTTAACTTTTTGAGGAACCTCCATACTGTTTTCCAGAGTGGCTGCACCAGCGTGCATTCCCACCAACAGTGTAGGAGGGTTCCCCTTTTTCCTCATCCTCGCCAACATCTGTCATTTCCTGACTTGTTAATTTTAGCCATTCTGACTGGTGTGAGGTGGTATCTCATTGAGGTTTTGATTTCCCTGATGCTGAGTGATGTTGAGCATTTTTTCATGTGTCTGTTGGCCATTTGTAGGTCTTCCTTGGAGAAATGTCTCGTTCATGTCTTCTGCCCATTTCTTGACTGGATTTTTTGTTTTCTCTGTGTTGAGTTTGATAAGTTCTTTATAGATTTTGGATATGCCCCTTATCTGATAAGACATTTGCAAATAGCTTCTCCCATTCCATAGGATGTCTTTTGGTTTTGTCAACTGTTTCCTTTGCTGTGCAAAAGCTTTTTTTTTTTTTTTATCTCTTCTAGTCCCAAAAGTTCATTTTTTCCTTTGTTTCCCTTGCTTTTGAAGGCAAGTAAACACACTATTTTAAAATTAAACCTTTCCTATCCAACTGTATATTATTATCATCATCCTGTTGGGCTTTTTTTTTTTTTTTTTTTAAATATTTTATTTATTTATTTGACAGAGAGATAGAGAGAGAGCACAAGCAGGCAAAGAGGCAGGCAGAGGGAGAGGGAGAAGCAGACTCTCCACTGAGCAGGGAGCCCGACGTGAGGCTCGATCCCAGCACCCTGGGATCATGACCTGAGCCGAAAGCAGCCACTTAACCGACTGAGCCACCCAGGTGCCCCCATCCTGTTGGGCTTTTAAACAATCTTTTAAGTTACCCCTGATTGGCAAACATAATAGCATCCTGGAATTGTTAAGCTCTGGATTCAAGTCTAGTGGGACTTGGGAAGTGTTTGAGAGCTCTGAACTCTGCTTCGAACTTGCCTCCAGGATCTGTCCAGCAGCTTTTTAAACGTTTGGATCATAGAGCATAGCGATAATCATAATAATAACAGCAGATGTTTGCTGTTGCCCCTGATGAGTGTTAGGTGTTCCTCTAAGTGCTTCACACAAGTTAGCACATCCAGCCCTCACCCTCCACAGGTAAGTATATTGTGATATCCACTCTATGTGTGGGCAAACCAAGAAGCAGAGAGATTAGATGGGACTCTGAAGGAAACACTCTTAACAACCTTATAGACACCACCTCCACTGATAGGGTTGTGTAGCCTCTAGACCTCAGGAAATCCTAATTTGGGACCCATACACAAGACCCTTTGAGCTACCAGTGGAGGACACACGAAGGTGTTTCCACATTTATGGGGTAACCTTAGGAGTACGGCATTGACTTCCTCATCAGCATTCCTTAATGAATATTTCAAATTCTTATCTAAGACGTTGTAAAAAACAGTACCAAAATAATACTTTTCTCTTCTCATAGGGGTTGTCGTTGATGAGCAGACTGATTATTGAGTTCCTTCTGTGGGCCAGGCGCTTTGCGGGGTGCCAGGTAAACACAGTGGCGAAGGAGAGACATGATGTCCCTGCCCTCCGTCCGTGTGTTTGTTCGCACACATCACACGTGTGTGTATATGTGTGTGTGTGTGTCTAATGGACTTCATGTGGAGCAGAAAATGAACTCATTGGGATATAAAAAGGGCCCCAAAGTAGATGATGTAGAGCAGGGAACTGAGAGGGGGTGTGTGTCCTTTGACATTCGCACAGACCACCACAGTGTTACCTGGGTGGGGGCCCCGTGAAGGGGCCCCTGGGGCACACCTGCCCTCAGTACCCGTGGTCGGGGCACGTCACCTTGAGCCTGGAGCACATGGAAGAAGGGAGGCTTCCTGTGGTCACTAAGGATCTCTGATCCATCCCCACGTGGGGAATTCAGCCCTAGAGTTCCCCCTGGAGGGGTCATTAACATCCCAAAGCCCCTGCAAAGCTATTGGCATTAAGCTATTGGGCTGCCTGAAGGCAGAATGCATCTTATTTGACAAACAATGACCAAAACAGCTGGAGAAACAAAGCTGTGAGGAGGGAGGAGAATAAGACAGAGGACGAGACTGGGCAGGAAGGCCTGGGGCTAAAATGATTTGTCTTCTAGGAAAGGAAGGCTGTGGGCAGAGGGCTCCCCCCCAGATATCAGGGAGATCAGTCATTAAAAGCTTATTAGAATAATGACTCCGCCACCGACCTGGAACCAGCTAATAGAGAGGATGAAGTTGGTCCACCACCAGCTTTGTCTGAAGCTCTTCTGTCACACAGCATCCTTCTGTTTTACTCTGCCAAAAATAATTAACATAATATAACAGCCTGAAGTCCAAGAATGTGTGTGCTGAAAGCCAGAGTCTGCTGTACAGGGAAGGGAAAGTGAAGTTCCCAGATTCTAGACTCTAGAGCCCGGAAGCCTGGAAAGGGAGTTCTCCAAATCTAAGATTTATTTCAGATGAGCTGTTAGGAGGCATTGCTTAACATCTCAAACATCCGGGGGCCTGTGGCAAACACGTGGAGAGCCCTACACGTATCAGCGTGCTTCCCTAAGTTTCTTAGCTTTCCTGAAACCTACCCAGGGCTTGTGACTTGTTCTGGAAGGGCAAGTGTCCTATGTCACTTCTGGGAAGAGCAACTTGAAAACTGGGGTTCGTGCTCCAGAGATGCAGCTCTAAGACAGAAATCAGACCCCAAAACCAGGTCGCATGTGCACAAGGAGTAAACCTTTAAAATGTCAAGCTACTGAGATCCAGAATGTGTCATGGTGGCTGGTGCTAAACACCCCGACTGTTCGAGACTGTTCTAGAATGCCGCTTCCCAAGGCTTTTCCCCAGCTCTCTCTAAAAATACAGGAATGTCTATGTTTTCAGTCAATGTGACCCAGAAAGGGAATTTCTGTGCTGCAACCAGAGGCCCTGTAGAGGAATGTTAGTTACCAGACTCTAAACTAGTCTTTACATGTGCACAGCGGCGTGACTTTGCAATCAGACGGAGGGTTGGAGCTCTCTGGGCTTGTAGTGATGAATTATGTTCACATGGGCTAAGCAGGTTCCATAAATCCTAAGAAATTTTTACTGACCGGACTGTGACTAGAGCTTGAGCCCCAAGTCTGACATTTCACACACCTTAAATTAAAAATAATGAGTCCTTCTTTGACCATTTACCCAATGGGTAGATTAAAATATCAGAGCTGTAAGAGTTTTAAAAAATGGCCTTAATGCATCCCTGCAGTTTAAACCAAACATTTATTACATTCCATGGACTGTGATGGACCCTGGGTATTCGGGAATAAATGAGATCTGTCCCCTTTCCACAAGGGGCTTATATTTTAAGTGAAAAAAGAACACAGAAACTAAATAATTAGATGCATACAATAGACTTATATAAAAGTTTCTCTGGGGCTTGGTGCATGAGTCCTTAACACAGGCTGAGGTCCAGGAAGAGCTCCTCGTTGGAGGTGATGATCTGGTTGGATCATGAAGGATGCCTGGCAAGGAACACAGCAAAAATGATCCAGGGAGAGAGGATTGAATGAATTGGTGTGACAGCGTGAAAGGGCTTGGTGTGGAAGTAAATAATAAAGAACATCAAGCCCGAATATGACGGTTACTGTGTGTCTGAGCCTGGTCTACATTCCTCACACCTGTGAGCTCCCTCACTTTGAGCTGGACATTGCTGGAGGATAAGGCAGAGAAAGGGCAGCCTACAAAGCTGGGTGCCTCAACCGGGAAGAAAATCTATTTTAGTGAAGATGAGGTATATTCGAGGTTAAGTCATTAATAAATGATAAATATGTTTAAAGTGCTTGAAAAGCATTCGTGTCTGTCTGATACTACATGATGGGGTATACTGTATTATTTTATGTAGAGTGTATTATATCAGTGGGTCGAGGGGAAGATATCTTGGTCAGTAATATGTATGAAAACCCAAGCAAAGGAACGAAGAAGTAACTGTGGGAAGGCTGATGACCAAAATTCAGTGATCCAAGTATGTACTTGGAAGGTAAACTGGTGAGTGAAGATATTTTGGGTAAAACAGAAGTAGTATGTAAACATCTCTCTGGATTGGCCCCTGTTAAAAGAACTCCTTCCTGTCAATGTCAATTTGCATCAAAACAAAAGCAGATCCCAAACAAAACAAAACAAAACAAAAAACAATCCAATGCACATGAAATAATAGCAATTGGTAATACAGTGACCCCTGGTTTTGCAGGCTCCTTTGGGGGAAGGACTAGGATAGAGCTTCGGTTGGAGCTGGCCTCGTGAAATCACAGGGTGAGTCCGATCCTAACCAATGCAGGGACAGGGATGTACGGAGAGACAGGCCAAGAGGACCTGAATGTCCTCACACAGACAAATCCTGGTGAAAGAATGTACCCCAGGCTCTAGCTCTTGTGGTAGCAGCTGTTCTGAGAATGGAAATGCGTGTGCCTTGCTAGGATTTATACCCTCATTTCAGGATGAAGAATGCTGAGTTGCTCCATGGGGAAGCAAGATGGTAATCTGATTTAGTCCTTTTCTAGTGCTTTGCTTTTATGAGTCTACTCTTGTTTTTTTCTTATCATTGAGACATGATACATTCACCCTGCACAAGCAACAAGATTGTATGTAAATAAGAACATCTCTGATCATATGCAGATGGCCCTCATTCTCAAATATTGCTCTTGAGTTTTGGAATGGAATGTCATGTGTTTCAAATCTTGGAACACTTTTAATGAGAGAAAAGTCATTGTAAGAAATATTACATCCATATGGTTAAACATCACATCTGTGAAGATATGGAATTTTATGTGTTTTCAAATCTGGTATAGAATATAAACCCTTGGTTGGTGTCTTTAATATATAAAGAACCCTCCCAAATGAACAACAGAAAAAAGAAAGAATACAGATAGAAAATTTACCAAAGAAGAAAATAGAATTGAAAAATAAAATTCAACCTTTCTAATCACAAAACACAGTAAATATACCATTTATATGGAAAATGTTTTTAATTACACATAAAATTATATGCACAAAAAGCTAATAGCCTGAAGTTGAAAGAAAGACTGCATTTAGTACAAACTATGTATTAGTAAAAACCGTTAGAGAGATTTACTAATACACACTTGTTGTAGGACATTTTGTAATATGTATCAAGAGCCTCACAAATGTATGACCTTTAATTTAGCTGTTTTATTTTTTAAAATATTAACCTTAAGGTTTTAATCACATATTGGGCATATTTCAGTTCAAATATAATTCCTTTCTCCCTTGCTTAAAATAATGAAAATTGGGAACTAAAATGTCTAAAAATTATGGACGGGTTAAATCCATTTCTCTTTGTTCAACTCTGGGATTTAAGCAAAAGTTCAATGATTTGCCGATATTGATAGGCAGGCTTTTTTTTTTTTTTAAGAATGACTTTTCTTTTTTTCTTCAAAGATTTTATTTATTTATTTGTTGGAGAGAGAGAGAGAGAGAGCACAAGCAGGGGGAGTAACAGGCTCCCCAATGAGCAAGGAGCCCAAAGGGGTACTCGAGCTCAGAACCCCGGGATCATGACCTGAGCCCAAGGCAGCCGCTTAACCAACCGAGCCACCCAGGCATCCCAATAGGTAGGCTTTTAAAACAAACTCTGGAATGTTGATTTGTCTGGACAGAACAGAACTCTGTCAATGCTGCTTTCTAAACATGACAAAGATTGGCCATAGCTAAACATTACCTGCCTTCTTTAGACCATCCCAGCCTTTTCCCCATTCTTCCAGTACCCGCCACTCCTTACTGATCTGCACTTAATTACTTCAATCATTCCTTTACCTGTCTGGACCCTGTAAGGATTTGAGTTTATGGATTTTTGGATTATCTAACTCCTAGTTCATCCATATAATATAATATGAGTCAGCCAATAAAAAATGATACTGTTGAAAACTGTACTAGTAGAGAAAGATACACATGATGTAATAAAGTGTCCAGAATGTCATAAATCATTATTTACAACATGATGGTTTTCTTGGCTCCAAAATGCATTTTTGCAAAGAACAAAAGACTAGAACGATTTGCACCAAAATTTTAACAGCCTTAGGATGGGAATAGCTGGCAATTTTTACCTCTTTTTTTCTGTTTATCTGTGTTTCCCTAAGTTTTTATAATGCTCCCCTCTGCTCTCATCGCCTCCCATCCCTCAGCTCCACTCCATTCGCTCCCTTGCTACCGCGGGAAGGGGGGGATGCTTCAAGCCTGGTTTTCCTCCTTCAGATGCATCACCTGGGGCCTTGGCTCCACCCTGGAATGCTCCGCCCTGCATCTCCATCTGACCTGTCCTCAGTCTGCTTGCTGTCTTGCCCCTCTGACATCCTGCATCTGACTCCAAGGAAGCGAATGGTTAGGAGCAGGGGCTTGTCCTCCTGTGCCGACTACTTTGGCAGTCAGCCCTCTGGGTCCCTGTCACTTCATTCTAACTTGAATATAGTGAAAACTTAATCATACGCTATTAGACTTGGAAATCTGAAAGGCATAACAAGATTATTCATTAGGAAATAATGTTTTGTTAGCACAAGGAGCAGGGAAAGAGAGTGAAGAGAGAGACAGAGTCCTGCTCCCACTGCCCTCCATGTGCCCAGGGCCAGCATGTACGTTTGGCTGATAATCTTTCTGCAGGGAACTGTCCCCGCCCCGCTGGGGGGAGAGTGCACCTCTGTCCCAGGTGTTCGAGCAATGGCAGCCTCTCTCCCTCTTTGGAGAGTCCCTGGCTTGACGTTCCATCTCCAATTATGGGCACTAAGCCTGCCGTCTCTGGTTTTGGAAAAGCACAATCCAGTGCTGGGCTTGTAGCCCTGATAGAAATAAAACGGGTCAGTTCTCCCATTCCCTCCCTGTCCCCCCATGTTTGGGTCTGTATTTGAGGAATACTTCCAGGACTTAAAAGAGAGAGAAAATACTCGTGTTTCAGGGTGTGTTCTTGGATCTTCAGCCTGCCGAGAGCAGAAATTGGGCCCAGGCCCGAGGGCTGCATGCCTGGGCTGAATGAAGATGCTTCACTTTTGTAATTAGAAAAAGATGAAGGGATGATGGTCTGTTCTGGGTGAACTCTTGAGGGGGCCGAAAATTGCAGTTTTATGATTTTTATCCCATGCTTTTCATTTATTCAAAATAAGAATTACCAACACACACACACACACACACACACACACACACACACACACACACAGAGGTATGGCTTCCCTTGAAAATTCGGAACACTGCGATGCTGAGTCCACTTCTCCACGTGGGAACACATGCTAGAGCTGAGTAGTGCTCCACTTTCAAGGACACTTGCTAAAGATGGAAAGGTGACTTGACTGAGGGCCATCGCCCCAGGTGTAGGGCCCCTGCGATGGGGTGTTACAGTCAGGGAGACATGGGGCCCAACTCTGAGCACCGCGTGGGCAGGTGGGAAGTGACAGCCAAGAGCAGGGTCTGGGGGCAGTGGGTGGAAAATGACCCAGAGGAAACAGCTAAACCCATCTTTTTATTTTTTAAGGTTTTATTTATTTATTTTAGAGAGAGTGAGTGAGAGAGAGAAATGGAGCAAGGGAAGGGGCAGAGAGAGAGGGAGAAGCAAACTCCCTACTGAGCAGGGAGCCCGATGTGGGGCTCAATCCTGGGAGTCCAGGATCATGACCTGAACTGAAGGCAGACGCTTAACCAACTGAGCCACCCAGGTGCCCCATAGCAACCCATCTAACAGGATTCTTGCAGAAGACAGGCCAGGTGGTCAGACATCACCTGAGGGGCAGGGGTGGAGGATGAGGAACCCGATCAGACCTGGAGGGTGGGGGTGCTTGTTAGACGGACTTAGCAGGGCGCTCACTAAAAGGAAGTGCACAGATGCACCTCAGAGAAGGTTCTGGAGCCTGAATAAAGTTGGGTCAAAGAACCTTTGTCCGTAGCAGCCACACCTTCAGGTGGCATTCGTGTTGGGTTCACTGGGGCCCACTGTTTGGGGGCTCCCAGTTGATGCACCTCATCCTTTCACTAAGTGTTATCCCACTTGGAGGCTGTGGCCATTCCAACATGTGACCCTAATAGATTTGAGCATTTTATGTTGATTTAATCAGAGTGAAGCCACTTTGGCCCCTCTGGCCAGCCTAGTAGTCTTTAAGCTTTAGCAAGCCCTTGGGTGATTAACTAAACCTTTCTTTGTCGATCTATAGATCATGCATTTGAAAGGGTGTGGGATGAGGCACCCCAAAATGTGTCACTTTGGCACAAAGATTATTTTGAGTTGAAAGTAATCAAAACCCAGCAGATGCAGGAAAGGCTCTCTGCGTCCCCCAGGACCGTCTACACTGACTTGGAAAGGAGAGCCTGCACCCGGAAGACAAGTCTTCACGAGGTGCCCCCCCCAGAAAAAAAACTGAAGGAACTCATCTGCATAATAGAACAACCTTGTTTTTCCAAACATCTGCCGTCACCTTCTTGCCAATGAGATTTCTCCCCTTTGTATCCTCAGAGCCCTACCTTTTTCCTTAGTTGGTAGAAGGTTCCTGTTGCCTCGTTGTCTTAGGAGTTTCTCGTGTGTGTGGATTCCCTGTAGGAGCATCTGTTAAGTTTTATTTTCTCCTGTTAAATCTGTGTCTCATGGCAGTTTGACTCCAAGTCCAGCTTAGAAGGACTACAGGGCAGAGGGAGTCTTCCTCCCTGACACATTCTTTTTATTTTTTTTTTAAGGTTTATTTTTAAGTAATCTCTACCCCCAATGTGGGGCTTGAACTCACAACCCCGAGATCAAGAGTTGCAAGCTCCACCAACTGAGCCGGCCAGGTGCCACCTCCACCCCCCCACCAACACATTCTTTCCTAGAAAAGAACAGAGCCTTTTCTGCATATCATGAAACAGAAACCAGAGCCTCTTCCACAACCCCGTCTCCGGGCACCAAGGAACCAGACCCCCTTGCACAATCTCCCGGCATGCAAGAACGTCTGTACCTGGCCCCATGGCATCTGCCTTACTGCACCCCCTTAACAGATGAACTGCCCTAAACCCTTTTAAAAGCCCCTGGGTTGGGCAGAGACCTAGGAGCTGGCCTTTGGACAGGCGTCCCCCTTCTCCCCAGGTGGCCAGTCTCCTAAATGATGCCCAAATTCCTTTCCACTCAAGACTCTCATCTTGAGTGTTGGGCTTTGGATGGACCGGCAGCCAAACTTGGGTTCGGGAGCAGGAGTAGACCATTAGGATGTTTGCCAGATAGAATAGCCCAAGCCTATACTCTGTCCCCGATGACTGAGGGTGGCGGGCACGTTAACAGTTGCACTAAGATGCGATTTGCCTTCTTGACTTTCCGTCTCTTGTGAATGTACAATGGACTTCTCCAGGGACTGCAGAATGAACACGGACACTGCCGTTTCCCACAAAGCTGGGCATTGGTGAGGTTAACAAAATTGCAAAATACTTCCACTCACTGCTTTTTTTTTTTTTAAATAAGGTAGTTGTTTTTTATTTCTTAAGCTGTGTCCTTTATGTTAACGTGTCATGGATTCAGTACTTTTTTTAAATGAATTGATAAAGACATATTTAAAACATGCCTGTTTAATTTCTAATGGGGTACATATTGACGTCAACAAAAGTTCTTGGGTGTCATTAATAGCGTTTAACAGTATGAAGGGGGGCTGGGGCTGAAATGTGTAAGAACTGACTTAGGACCACAGGGAAAGCTTAACTAGTTTTGTTGAAGCCTTTTCCTGGACTCAGTTCATCCTCACACCTTGCCTTGGCCGCAAGTGCCCTCCATGGTGAGGGACCCCGTCCTTCCTGGCTTCCCCAAAAGGAGCAAAGCTGCTCCCGGGGTTCCTCATAGCCTGGGAACATGCCTCATCCTCATGCAGTGGTGTTGGAAGAAACTGAATTGAGTTTGCCCTCCTTATGCCATCGGTGGTTGGAAATGCATCCTCTCAGATCGGAAATTCTGACCGCTTCCACTGAGCTTTTTAATCCCCAAAGAGATGATTTGTTCCTGAGGCTTGGGAAGCTGTTCGAGTTTAGCAATCAGAAATAAGCAAGGAGATGACCCTTAGCCGTTGTAACCATTCCTCAGTGTTGGGCTCAGCGGCAGGCAGTACAGTGCTGTGCCCGTCACCAGCTGCCTGCACCACTCTTCATCCTGCAAAGCTGAAACTCTGGCCGTTAAACAAAACCTGCCCTCCCCGCTCCTCCCTCCACCCAAAGCCACCTCTGTTCCATCTGCCGTTTCTAGGAGCTTGATGACTCTGGCTACCGAGTGTATGTGGAATCATACAGCGTTTGTCCTCTTGTCTGGCTCTTCTCACTTCGTGCGATGTCCTCAAGGTTCCTCCACATTGTACCATGTGGCAGGATTTCCTTCCTTTTTGAGGCTGAATAACATTTCATTTCATGTGAATACCACATTTTGCTTATCGACTCCATTGTCCATGGACACAAGTTGCCTCTACCTCTTTGCTGTTGCTGATAATACCTCTGCGGACACAGGTGAGTCTCTGCTTTCCATTCTTTTGGGGATATACCCAGAAATGAAATTGCTGAATCATGCGGTATTCTATTTTAAATTTTTGTGGAACTACCCTACTGTTTTTCACAGAGGCTGCACCATCTTACATTTCACACCAGCAACGTGCAAAAGGTCTAATTTCTCTACCTTCTCACCAACAATGACTAGTTTCTTAATTTTTTTACTAGTGGCTGTCCTAATGGGTATGGGGTGGTCTTTCACTATGGTTTGATTTACATTTCTCTAGTGACTGGTGGCGTTGAATATCTTCTCATGGGCTTATTGGCCATCTTCTTCGGAGAAATGACCTATTCAAGTGTTTTGCTCATTTTTGAATCTTTATTTTTCTTGTTGAGATTTGGGAGTTCTTTATATATTCTACATATTAACCCTTTATCAGATGTAGGATTTACAACTACATTCTCCCACTCCATGTCTAATCACTCTGTTGATTGTGTCCTTTGATGCACAGGAGGAAACTTTTTTTTTTTTTAAAGATTTTATTTATTTATTTGAGAGAGAGAGAATGAGAGACAGAGAGCTCGAGATGGAAGAGGGTCAGAGGGAGAAGCAGACACCCCGCTGAGCAGGGAGCCCGATGTGGGACTCGATCCCGGGACTCCAGGATCATGACCTGAGCCGAAGGCAGTCGCTTAACCAACTGAGCCACCCAGGTGCCCCAGGAGGAAACTTTTTAAAGTGACTAATTGTACATATTTTTTCTCAGACTTTTATTTTGTCTATAAGTTATTGACTGCATTTTATTTTAGTGTATTTTGGCAGAACTAGAGTAGTTTTAAGTTGGTTTTTGTATTGAAATTAGACTTTACATGAATGAAGAAAAAATTAGCAAGTTGAAGACCATTTAATTTCCACCTAGACAACTTTTTCTTTACTTAATGTATGTTGATAAACTTTTCAAGTATATAGGCAATTTTTTGATACTCATAGCTATTCTAATAAAAAGTCTTTGGTCAGAAGTTCCAGAATGAATCTTAAATGCTGGTTTGCTGTGCTCAGTGAGGAAGCAGAAAGTATTCATTCCCCACTCTACACGCTTTTTCTCCCACTGTCCTGTGAGTTCCTATCTTCCTGCCTGCTCCAACAGCTGCTCATCCTCTAAAGCACCCCAGAAGCATTTTCTCTGCCATTGTCTGGATCACTTAGCTCCTCGTGTCCCAGCCCTGCTCACCTGCACTTGCAGCTCTGAGGCCCCTCATCCCTGCCCAGATACCCTGCTATTCCCCTCATCCAGGTCACGCTTGGCACCCTCCTCCTGGACTTGCCTCACACCCACACCCCCAGCCCCATACTGAGTGTGTGGGGTCTCTGACCCAGCAGGAGCCCTGTGGATACTATAACCAAACCAACATGAGTTCACTCCTTGGGGAGTCAGAAATTACACCAAGTGGAGTTGTCCCACAAAGAAAACTTTTATTTGCAGCAAATAAGGAGATCACGGGGAATGGCCTCCAAAGCCATGACTCCTTGAGAGAGAGAGAGAGATGGGTTCCTTTTGTTTAGGGTTAAGATGAATGTTTGAAGAGGGAAGCCTTGTCATCCTATGTAGAAGTGGGCATAAAGTCATGCATACAACTTAGGGAAACATGCCTATACATATGTTTGTGTGTTATGTAAATGAGGCTGAGGCTCCTTCTTGGGCAGAGATTTTAGTATGATAATGAGGTAAAGGTGATTGTTGGTCATTCCAGAGTTCCCTCCATGGTTTGTCTGCTCAGGCTGGAGTCAGGGGTTTAGCTCACACGGTCTGGGTGGTCTGGGCCAGTAGCAGGCCTTGTGAGGGCTGTCACCATCACCCAAGGGGTGGTTTGGGGTTTCTTTTGCCTGAGTTAAGAGGAAAGCCAGACAGAAGGGCTTAAGGAAAAATGTAAGACAGAGGTTAGTGAGCACAGGCAGGTGGGCAGTAGGGTCAGGTCCTGGGGTCTAGCTGGTGGACAATACCAGTCATTAGCCCCAACCTGCTCACCCAGACTCAGGCGTGTGGCCATCTGCCCGGCTGGCCCCTGGGACATAGCAGAACCCAACAACCGCTGAAAGTCTTCTTGGGGTTATCCAAATGAGCAGCTTGCCCTGTAATTCCAACCAAGACTAAATCTGTAGACATAGCAACATGGAGTTTTGGAAGGACAGGACTGTTTTCCCTGGGTGGGCGGTGGGCATTATCTCCCTGGGGATTTGTTTTTTGTGATGCTGATGATCTCAGCATCTAGCAGCGTGCCCCGTACATAGTGGCATGAAATAAACATGTGCGAAAGATGGAAGGAAGGGAGTGTACTAAGTGGGAGTGTGGCTCGTGGGAACCAGACGTCCCTGGGTTCTAGTCCTAGGTTTACCCTCTCCTATGCAGCTTTGGATAAATACCTATCTACGCTGTAAAGGATGTAATGATCATAACATTTTCTTATAATGCAAACCTGTAATTAGCATTGTTCAATTGGAAGCCATCTTATAACAATGCAATATGCTTTTGAGCTAAGTGAAATAGGACTATAGAGGAAGCCAAAAAGAGTAACCGACCCTCCTTTTAAAAGAAAAGCTTGTCATTCACTCACCAACCAATCAATTTCACATTAAAGAAAATTGAATCTGGAGGCTGAATCATTCTATGAAATTTTCAGAAAATCTATTGAGAGTGCACAGCAAACTCAAGGAATTACCTGGCTTTGAGCTTTTGCTTCTGGATCCCCCTCCCTGCCTCACCTGCTGTAGGTGTGGGGGCTTTGTTGTCAAGGGGAAAGATAGCACCCTTGCTCTCAGCCTCCATGTCTGCAGGCAATGCTCTGTAATAACTCATCCAGCATGGGAACGTGTGGGTGTGTGGGGTCACTGTCAAGGTATGCTGCTTTCACTTCAAACACAACCCAGGAGGGCCAGCTGCTCACTTTCAGAGCAGGAGCAGAGGACCAGGGGAGAGAATGTTCAGTATCTACAGAGCTGGAAGCCCAAGGAGGAGCCAACCAAGACTGAGACCCAGGCTGCCAATTCAGAGCCAAAATCAAGTGGGCCCTCCATGTACTGATGGGCAGGAGGACTTTCTTCTTGTGGGAAGGTGGTTTAGGGGGCTGGCTCCATGTTTCCTCCTAACTGTACAGAATTCGAGGCTGGTCACATGGTTAGACTGAGTTTTGCCCATGTGGGGAGTGACTGTAATATACTTTAGCCCAACTACCTGTTTCATCAAGGAAAACCCATTTTCACATCCATTTTGCTAATTAACATGCCAATACATTTTCCAAGAAAAATCTGTTTCTATATGTGATACACTAGCTAGCAAGACACAGACAGAGTTGACAGGTATTAGTAGAAAATTCTGGAATGTGGTTTTTCTAATTAGGTGTTAGCTAATCACTGCCGGAATTGTGAGTATCTGATTAACCACTAGCCCTAGGATATAAATGAAAACTAATTACTTTCATGCTACATTGTCAGGGCTAAACAAGAAAGGAAATTCAAGAAAACACAACACAGGGTTGCCGGATTTCTTGTGATGGTGTTTCAAATTCCCCATCCAATTGCAATGACACCTGTCCCATTTCCCTTAAGGGCAGGTGAACTGGAATCCTTGCTTAGCTGTAATGTTCCTGACAGTCTCAAAAAGAGTGGACCGTCTCCCATGAATATAATCAAGAATTTTACTTTTGCAAATTCGGGAAGGAGCTTAACACCTCAACCTCTCTCTTTACCTGGGTTATGGACCCAGGGAAATTGCCAACCACTCTGTGAACTGATATCAAATTGAGCAATTCCAATTACTCTGCATATTGAGCACTGGTGGGACATCATTCGTCATCACGGGTAAAACTGGTAAGATAAATGGGATATACGGAGAAGGGGAAACCTTTCAAGGGCTGGCGATAAGAACAGAGAACCATCCAGCATCACCCAACACAGATAGCGGATCCTGGGGTGCACAACTGTTGCTGGTATCCCAGCCCACTTCTTCAGCTAAGGGCATCAAATTCCATTTGGAGTTAGCTACCCTTATACATGGGAATTTTAATGAGGCTTTCCTTCTGACCAGTTAGAGCAGCAAGCCTGTCTCCTGAATGTGCTTTCACCTTATCCTTCTGGCCACAGTGATTCAGAGGTTCTTACACACACACAGGGCTGCACGCACACTGGCACAAGCACATCTATCTACACGTAAGCGTGTGTGTGTGTGCGCGCGCGAGTGTGTGCACATGCACGCGCCTTGACGCAGTATTTGGCCCTCTTAATTTCGTCACGGAGTCAGGTCGACTCTTGGACTTTTGGGGCCTATGCAGCCGAGAATTCCTGCTTCCTTTGAAACCGGTTTGTGTGGGGTTTCCTTAAACTTGCATCCAAAAGAGCGTCATCGATTCTTCAGATATTCTCACGGGATCCACCACGGTGCCCACCTATGAATGGGAAGGAGCATGAGAGAGGCAGCCCCCCCCACCCAGGCAGGTGGGGCGCCCGTCCCTGGGGGGGTCCCAGGCAGGACGCCAAGACAGCAGGTAGGGACAGGCAGCGAGTGGTCGGTCTTCTCTCTGGGTGACAGAGAATCAGCAGAAAGAGGCAGACCTGGCCATGGACAACAAGCCAGAGCAAAATCCAGATGCAGACAGCTGACCATCCCTGCAGTCCCCAAACACGGGGAAATCAACACAGAGAAACAGCTTTCCTATGAGGACCACCGAGAACCAGCATCCTTCCTCCATCCACTGGGCTGCCGGGTCACGGGACGTTTACTTTGACCAGCGCCCCCCACCCTCCCATGATGGTTAGACCAAAAGTGCAGGTGAACATTGCAGGACCAGAATAAAATAAAGAGATGACAGCCTTAAGATTCAAAAGAAGATGGACTCTGAGAAACAAACTGAGGGTTCTAGAGGGGAGGCAGTGGGGGGATGAGTTAGCCTGGTGATGGGTATTAAAGAGGGCATGTTCTGCATGGAGCACTAGGTGTTATATGCAAACAATGAATCATGGAACACTACATCAAAAACTAATGATGTAATGCATGGTGATTAACATAACATAATAAAATAAAAGATTCAAAAGAAGAGCTATTTTAATAAAGATTTATTAAAGGAAAACAAATGTTTCCTTTTGTCTAAAGTATCTTAGCCCTGACTTTGTGCCCACAAAGAAGGCTGGTCCTGTGGGCAGAAGTGAAAGAGCTATGTAATTCTTGTCACTGAGGTACCTGAGTAGATGAGCTGTAAATATTGTCTCTGACCCTCATCTATTTTAGAAACTGGGAGGATAAAGGAGAGGAACCTGGGAAAACAGAAGAAAGCTGAAAACAGGAAGTTGAAGGAGGGGCCTCAATTTCTCTGGCTTCTCCAAAAAATAAATAAAGCCAAGAGTGGAGATAGACATACCCTTCACTCTGTGTAGCCCACAGACTCACCCCTACCCCTCTGATGTCCTCCTTTTCACCAGTAAATACCCTGCCCTCAAGGGTTCATAAACTCTATGAGCTGGTTCTTCTAAATGCATGTGGAGCTGTCTGCCACGCAGCTAAGAGGAGGCAGGGAGGAGGCTGTGTCCTGAAGGTGAGCAGATCTAGGGAAACACAGAAATGAAGCTGGGATGCACAGCAGATCTGCAGTGATGTTTGTTTAGAAACTTAATCAGAGAAAAATCTCCATGGACAATTTTTGCAGTTAGGCAGCCCCCCGCCCCATTTGCCTCTTATTCCAGAGTAGGTATGAGATTTTTCTCTGGTGTTCCTAAGGCCAACGGGGATTCTGTGCCTTAGGACAGTCATTAATGTCAACAGCAGAGAATGATTTATTATTAAAGCCCCATAAATATTTAAGATTCGGATGCCAGACCCCACGGCTACGTGGACGCTCTTAGAGATTTTCCTCCTTTGCCATCATTGTGAAAACTAAACAAACATCTTAAATGAGCCTATAAAATTAAACCCGCCCAAAATATAAATAATTCACATTAAAATGAATGGATTCCAGAGGTTAATTTCTGACGGTGAAGGCGGCTTCTTCCAGCCCAGTGTACCCCTCCCCTCATTTCCTTTCCTCTTCCTCTGCTCTGTGGGACAGGGATCAGGCTTCATCCTAAGGAGCAACTGCTTCTCCCATATACGTTCATCTTTAAGGTGTGAAGCCTCATCTAATTCCTTGGAAGTTAATTTTTAACCCAGAGGCAGACCACCCATAAAGTTCCTGATAAAGGAGCGCCTGCCTTCTGCTCAGGTCATGACCTCCAGGTCCTGGGATCGAGCCCCACGTTGGGCTCTGAGCTCAGTGGGGAGTCTGCTTCTCCCTCTGAGCTTCCTCCTGCTTGTGCTCTTTCTGTCTCTCTCTCTCTCTCAAATGAATAAATAAAAAAATCTTAAAAAAAAAAGAAAATGGAAAGATTTCATTCTTTAAAAAAAAAAGTTCCTGATAAAAATTGATACCCAGTGAACGTTGGTTGGTATCATAATTATGTGCATGCCTTATTTTTTAAAAGATTTTATGTATTTATTTGAGAAAGAGATTGAAAGAGAGAGAGAGAGAATGTGCGCATGCATGGGGTGGGGCAGGGGCAGAGTCTTAAGCAGACTGCGCTGAGCGTGGACCCTGGTGCAGGGCTCAATCTCATGACCCTGAGATCATGACCTGAGCCAAAAGCAAGAACCAGATGCTTAACTGACTGCACCCCCCAAGTGCCCCTTGTGTGCTCACTTTAAAAAACATCCATTTCTGGTAAGAAAGCAGAACACATCTCTCCTCTGGAATTATTGCTGGGGATTCATTTCCCAATTGAGGAATACGGAGTTCAGAGCAAAATTATGGTAAAATCTATACAAACTGGTGACTCCCTTTACCTAACCAGGCATTTGAGGAGTTGAGAACACAGATGCCAAGTTTCAAAGTGTCACTTGGGAGCCCACATATTCTAAAAGCACCACCGTGTGAAATGTTTGTTTCCTACGTCGGCTTTGAAGCCATCATGCCTCATCATCAGTATTTCTCTGTATCCTGGGTTTCCCACACATGTGACCTTTTTCAAGAGGCAGAGTAATGCAGTTGTTAAGTGACATTCCAGATGTGTCACTGACTGAGAGGTTGTGGATGAGATATAGACCCTCTCAAGTCTCCGGTTCTTGCGCATAATGTGGGAACAAGATCAACACCTGTCCTGCCAGGTGGAGCATACACTGCCCTCAGTGCAGAGTGTGATACCTGGTAAGGGTCCAGAATGAGGAGCCCCTGTTACAGTGGTGCTTTAGTGGGGAACCAGCCCTCCTCTAGCCCCGCACACATTCTGAGCAGGATTCAGCCCCCAGACCATGGAGGCCGTTGGTTTTAAGACCCCTTCATTGTAGACCAAGGGACACCTCTTCATTAGGCATGAGGTGAGGGCATCACCACCAGGCCCACACCTCTCTCTACCTTGTACTTTGCTACTCATAGGCAAGCCAAGTCCTCTCCAAAAAATGTTTTACTTATTCACTCCTCTTAACCCTGTGTGTTCTGGAAATGGGTGAGAAACTTCAAGCATCACAGAACCAGTTGTCAGAGAGTTTATACCTCGTTTTGGAATTCTTGATGGCTTTAAGCAAAATTCAAATGATAGCATCCTGTCTCACACACTTCTAGAGCATGATAGGATAATTAAAACCAGCTTTAATAATTAGAATAAAAAAGAATGGCTTGAGTGCCCAAGTATCTGTATACAACTTTGGCTTCTGTTACATTTTTGTTCTGGCTCAGTGGCTCTGGATTCTTCAAAGGGCATAATTACTACTTAAAAGCATTATAGATGCAAAAACATGCAAACTGTATAATTTATGGCTAATTTAAAGGATTTCCAAGAGTAATTTTGACCACAAATAATTTTCCTTTTGTGTGCTGACTGTAATGAAGAAACCTGTCTGTAATATAGGATTCCATTTTGCTGGAATGTATGAAAAATTCTCTGAAAGTATCCTGAAATAAATGAGACACTGTCCCTGCACTCAAATGGATTTTAGTCTGGTAGAAGAGAATAAAAAACCCACAGATAACTGATGATTTGAAACGTCATAATCGTGATTTTGAAAGCTAATGTCTAGTAAGCTCTGATTCTATGTCAAGCAATATTCTAATTTTTTGTGTGTATTAACTCATTAAATCCTCAGCACAACACTATGAGGTAAGTGCTCTTATGATCTCTATCTTACAGATGCACAGAATTTGGCACTGAGGGGTGAAGACCTTGCCAAAAGTCATGCAAAAAGTGAAGAGAACCAGAACTTAAATCCAGACAAGTCAGCTGATGACAGAGGCACCACCAGGTGTTCAAAGATCATACCAACTTCCCAGATCAGGGCATTTGTGGAATAATGACGCTGGGAAATACGGAAATGTAGGGGCAAAGAGGGAATTTATTTAGGTGGGATTCAGACAGCAAGTGTAGAGGAAACTCAACTCCCTCATTCCCCAGACCTTCACTGAGCACTTGGTATGTGTCACATCATCTTTTAGGGTCTGGGGTGATGATGCAGAGCAGGGCAGACGTGGTGTCCTCATCCTCTTTCTTGGAACTTACCCTCTTGGGGGAGAGGCAGATGACACACAAATCATCAAGGTGATATCAAGTAGTGATGAGTGTTTGGAGAACATCAGACAGAAGCTCTGAAAACATGCTGGGTGTCGCAATTCCTGCTGAGCTAAACCCTTTACTGCACTCAGGCCCTACCTACAGCTGCTCACGGCCACTGGGAAACCTTCATCTCTTAGCTAAACTGTCACCTGCTCAGAGACGTCTTGTCTGATGGCCCTAGTGTTTCTCGGCACTTGGTGAGCAGAGAGGGCTGGTGAGGCTGGATGGACTGGGGGAGGGGAAAACAGGGCGAGGAAAAGTGGATGCAGTCACAAGGGGGCCTGGCTGGGAGTAGGGAGGATTCTGGATTTCATTCTAATGGGAAGACACCGGAGTGTTTCAAGCAGGAGAGTGGCTTCCTGCGATCTGTGCTCTCACTCCATCCCTTGGCCCTCCCAGTGCAGGAGGGATTTTGGGGATGTGCGGAGACAGAGAAATGGAGGTGTGGATATAGCTCTCTGTCTCCCGATAGAAATAGACAAGTGGGTTAACAGATGGAGGGCTTCCAACAACATGTTAAGAGATGTGGCCTTAATTCAAGTGGTGACAGGTATTCTTTTTAAGCTCAGCTTCCACTGCCCTCCTGGGACGGTTGACACCAAGGGGTCGCTGCCATGATTGAAACCCTGACACCCCAATCATGTGAATCAGCTCAGTGGGATCTAAGTTCAGATCTCTGCACTGAAGAATCCTGAGCCATGTTTTTAATTCTTCAGCGATCATCAATCTTGCCGCCAGTCTCCTTCCTCAGAGGTGTAAGAAATGTCCAGAAGCTGATTTTAAAGTGATGAACTTATATGGTTTCTAGTTTCATGGCCAAATCTCATTTGGAAAGATGCTTCGTATGGCTTCAATTTTTTTTTTTTTTTTTGGCTTTGCTTCCCATTTGAGGCCACAGTAGGATTTCTAAAGTGGAAGTCCAAAGAAACTTTTATAGATGGTCAGATACAGATTTCGAGACAGATGTAGACCAGATAGAAGGTAGATATCTATATGTTTATAGATGCGGGCTATGTGAAGATACAGAATAAATATAGACTCTGTGTACGAGTGTAGATATAGAACAAAGGTACGAAGAAAACAGAGAGCTATGAACGTGACAGAGAAGACAGGTGCAGATGTACCTATGGAATTAGCATCAATCTAGAAGGTAGCATAGATGTGGAATTTTCCTGCTTATTCGTCTAGCCGTTCTTCTGCTACTTTATCTGTACAATCAGAGCCATGTGAGAGCAACGGATCTGCAAATAAGCTAGACGAAACTAGAAAAATGGTAACGCCTCAGTGACATCACCAATAGCCAAAAAATTCTCCATGGAAGAAAAAAAAAAATCTCAAAAAAGGAACGTGTGTTTGGCCTTAAATTTGCTTTGTAAACGAGCCTGAAAGAATCAGAAACCTCGTTAGCCCATGTGGGAAAGATCCTCTGCACGGATCTTTTATGGCTGGTGGCCTCAAGTGCCTTTTCCGGGTCACCGTCCTCATCTCAGGAACTGATTTCTCTGTTGGAGGGCTATGCCACTTTAATTTATGCTGCAGCCTGCCGGCGATTCTTCGCCTTGGCACATTAGCCCCTCGGGCTTCTCCTTCAGAGAGAGGAGCCTGCAGCCCTTCCAAGAGAGACTATTTATTTAAGTGTTGTTGGCATTTCACACCAAATTCTCTTGTGAACATTTTCCTATATGTGTTCTTCTAAGGGTGGGCTGTCACTTGCTTGAAACGCTTAAAAGGTACTAGCAGAAAACATATGTATTTCTAGCAGGCGCTCCAATGTCAAGCCCCGAGGCTACATGTAATAGAGCTACCGAATCATGCTCAGTCGGGATGGATCGTGGCTCGCTGGAGAAACGATTTCACAACTAATCAGTCCTCACACTTTGCCCCGTGGGAGATATCCTCTGGGTGACTTCACAACGTTCTAAATTGCAGAAATTAGGGAATGCAATTCGACAGGGAACCTGGGGACAGGCAAGCGCTCAGAAGATCCAAATAAGAAGCGAGTGCCCTTGGAAGTGATGAGGAGGAGGCCTACATGGGTCATTTCTTCCGGAGCAAACTCCTGACTCTGGAGAGAGGTAATAGCTGAAGATGAAATCATCATTTGGAGAAAAGTCTAAATTAGATATTGTTAGTATTTGTTTTAGACGAAATTTCTGTGATTATTTCTATTTATCTCTGGTTCCTATGACTTTGATTGAATTCGGGAGATCATTCTTGCTATTTTTACCTCCTTTTTGCTAATGTGGATGCGGAAGCTGGGAGGGATGAGACCGTGCTCAGAGCCACACAGAGAGCGAGTGGTGGAGAAGGACTCTCACCCGATCCCAGACAGCACGTGTCAGACGATGCTAAGCAAGATTCCAGTGCACACCAAAGAACCTCTTCATCGTCGGGGCTTAGGAAATTAACTAAGCTTCTCTTTGGGGCTTTATTTTTCTTTGCCTATTGGCCATTTCATGATGTCCACAATATTTACCATTCATTTACTTTATTTCCTCAAGACTTTATTTTTTCATGGCAATTTTGGTTCACAGCAAACTTGGGGGAAGGACCAGAGATTCCAGCTATGGTCCCTGTCCCCACACATGCACAGGCTCCCCTGTGGTCAGCGCCCCCCATCCATCCCCTGAGATGGCACATTTGTTACAACTGATGAACCTACGCTGACACATCATCAACCCAGATGGAGTCTGTGGTTGACATTAGGGTTCACTCCTGGTGTTATACCTTCTACGGGTTTGGGCAAATGTATAATGACATGGATCCATCACTGTAGTATCATTCAGAGTGGTTTCACTGCCCTAAAAATCCTGTGTTTTGTTTTTTTCTGCCTATTTATCCCCTCCTCCCTAACCCCTGGCAACCACCCATCTTTTCATGATCTCCATAGTTCTGCCTTTTCCAGAATGTCATAGACTTGGAATCTCACAGTATTTAACCTCTTCAGATTGGCTTCTTGCACTTAGTAATATACATTTAAGCTTCCTCTGTGTCTTTTTATGAACTAATAGCTGCTATCTTTTTAGTGCTGAATAATATTCTATTGTCTGGATAGACCTCATTCACCTACTAAAGAAAAACTGGTTTGTCTCCAAATTTGGGCAATTATGAATAAAGCTACTATAAACCTCCCTATGTGCAAGTTTTTGTGTGGATATAAGTTTTTAATGCCTCTGGGTAAATATCAAGGAGCTCAATTGTTGGACTGTTTGGTAAGAGTATATTCGGTTTTGGAAGAAACCACCAAACTTTCTTCCAAAGTGGCCGTACCATTCTGTGTTCCCACGGGCAGCGAATGAGAGTTCCTGTCCCTCCATCCTGCCCGGCACCGGGTGTTGTCTGTGTTTTGGATTTTGGCCACTCTGATAGGTGTGTTTGTAGTGGTTGCCTCTCATGGTTGTTTTAATTTAATTTGCATTTCCCTGATGACGTATGATGTGGAGCACGTTCTCCTATGCTAATTTCCCACCTGTATCTCTTCTTCGGTGAGGTGTCTGTTGAGATCTTTGACCCATTTTTTTAAAAAAAAAATCAGGCTGCTTGTTATTGTTGAGTTTAAGAGTTCTTTGTATATCTCAGATAACAGTGCTTTGTCAGGTGTGTCTTTTGCAAATATTCTCTCCCAATTTGTGGCTTGTCTTTTCATTCTCTTGATGTTGTCTTTCACAGAGCAGGAGTTTTTAATTTTGATGGAGTCGAACTTACCAGTTATTTCTTTCATGGGTCGTGCCTTAGGGGTCGTATCTAAAGTCATTGCCGTGCCTCAGGTCATCTAGATTTTCTCCTATGGTATTTTCCATACGTTTTACAGTTCTGTGTTTTACATGTAGGTCTATGATGCATTTGAGTTCATCATCGTGAAGGATGTATGATCTGTGTCTAGATTTCTTGTTTTGTACGTGGATGTCCAGTTGTCCCAGCATTATTGAAGAGGTTATCTTTATTCCCTTGCATTGCCTTTGCTTTTCTTCTCAAAGATTGGTTGACTAGATTCACATGGGCCTCTTTCTGGGCTCCCTACCCTGTTTCACTCATCTATTTGTCTCTGCTTTCACCAATACCTAATGGTCTCGATTACTGTAGCTTTATAGTAAGTCCTGAATTCCTCTAGTATCAGTCTTCTAACTTTGTTCTTCTCCTCCAACATTGCTTTGCCTCTTCTGGGTCTTTTCCCTCTCTATATGAACTTCAGAATTAGTGTGTGAATATGTGCAGAAATAACTTGCTGGGATTTTGATCAGGATTGCATTGAACCTATAGATCAGATTGGCAACAATTGACATCTTGACAATATTAAGTCTTTCTCTCCATGAACCTGAAATATCTCTCTGTTTATTTAGTGCTTCTTTTATTTCATTTGTCAGAGTTGTATAATTTTCCTCATGTAGATCTTGTTCATATGTTTTTATCTTTATACCTAAGTATTTCATTTTTGTGTTGCTAATGCAAATATTATTTTGTTTTTAATTTCAGATTCTGCTTGTTCATTGCCAATAGATAAGAAAGGAATTGACTTTTTGTATTAACCTTGTATCCTGCAACTTTTCTGTGATTCATTTATTTTTCATGGTAATCCTCAAAATGGAATTTGTTCTTATGGTGATAAAGCAATTATCTATTTGGAATTAATCTTTGTCCTTCAGTAAATGAAAGGTTGGTCAGAAAAAAATCGAACAGTGCTGGTTGGAAGAAAGGGTGAAATTTTTGTTTGTTTGTTTGTTTGTTTTCCCAGCTATCTGGGTGGATGAAATGTCTAATTGAGTCTCCTCCACTATAGCAGAAACCCCAGGTCCTTGTATGCAGCTGAGGGCTGGGCCATCATTGAACAAGTGTGCCCCCTCCCTTCAGGCTTGATGGTTAATTTTATGTATCAACTCGACTGTGTTACAGGATGCTGGGCCCAGACATTTGGTTGAACTTTATTCTGGGTGTGTCTGTGGTGGTGGTTTTAGGTGAGATTAACATATAGATTGTAACTAAAGCAGATTGCTCTCCCAGGGCTGGTGGGCCTCACTCAATCAGTTGAAGGCCTGAGTAGAACCAAAATGTTGACCCTTTCCTAAGTAAGACAGAATTCTTCCTGCTTTAAAACTGGGACATCAGATTTTTTTTCCTGCCTTAAGATTCTAACTGAAACATTGGTTAATTCTTTACCCTATTGATTTTGTTACTCTGGAAACCCTGACTAATACTACAGGACTCCTTTTTACTTACAGAGCTTGGATTCTATCTAGGCTTTGGACCACAAAACCATAGATTCTCATGCGGTATTCACCAGCAACCAAAGAAGCATAAAGGAAAGGAGAACTTCTCAGGTCAGCATCAGTGAGGTTGAAAGAAATAGGGGCTCTTATAAACCATGACTGGGAGCATGAGTGAGTATTCCCCCCTAGGACAAATGTTAAATATAGTTTGAAACTCTTTTTTTAAAATATTTTATTTATTTATTTGAACACACAGAGAGAGAGAGAGCATGAGTGGAGGAGAGGGGGGAGAGGCAGAGGGAGAGGGAGAAGCAGACTCCCAGCTGAGCAGGGAACCCAATGCGGGGCTCAATCCCAGGACCCCAAGATCATGACCTGAGCTGAAGTCAGATGCTTCACTGATTCAGCCCCCCAAGTGCCCCTAGCTTGAAACTCTTAAAGTGTTTGCAAAAACTTTAGTTTTTCAATTCTATTCTAAACAATCATTTAAAAAATAATTGGGTAAATATTCAAAAATGCCAATGGATGTTCATCTCAGTGATGAATGCATTGGCATCTATCTATATGGAAGAATATAATTGAAAGCCTTAAATTGATGTTGTAGGAAAACTATTTAATTGCGTGAGATATTTTTGATCTCCTGTAAATTTCTAGAAGCCATGCATAGTTTCCTTTAGAAGTATATATTTTTATAAATACCACAGAGCTGTTCGTAAAAATATAATGTGATGGAGCAGGGGTTGGTAGGATTTTACATGCTTTATTTTATCTTATTCCATATTAGTTTTCTACAACGGATATGATGTTGTTGTATTCAGAAAAAATACATGACTATTTTTTTTAAGAAAGTATTGGGAAACTGTAAGTACGATGCCTAAATTATCTAGATCAGCATCATTAGTCAAGCATCTTTGCAATTTGAGAAGCTTAAGTTTCTCCAATTTCTGTAACAAAGTCTCCTTCCCAAGCTAATTTGCTTGAGATAAATCATCATAATTCATTGATTATATTCTTATTTTATTATTGCTATGGATAAAAATAATTTCACTGTAGTCAATATTTGAGTAAAAATATAAAGTACCATTAGATTGGTTTACCATTGTAGCTATGTCAAAACTGAAATGCTTTGAATATAAAATTTTCTGACTACCAGGAGAAAAACAGAAATTTGGTGATGGATTGAAGAACTTTCTAAAATATTTTATGTTTGTCTGTCGTTGAAATCAGATATCAAAACTGGATGCCTTGCGCCTTCTCTAGCCCATTTTATCCCCATGAGTCACAAGGAAGATTCGCCAGCAGAGCAAACAAAAATCAACATTTGAACTTAGTTTTCACCAATGGAAAATGTATATTAGACTGTCCATTATGTTGTACCCTCCAGTGGAAGATATTTGAAACTAGTTACTTTAGTGACAGAGTAAGATTAGTTAGTGCAATGGATTTATCAATTTCCCTCTTCAGAAATCTTGTGCCGTTTGTTGTAACTGGATGAGGCTTTATCAGATTCAAAATCAAGCTATTTAAATCGAGGATTGCTTGCCCAGTAAAGAAACCAAGTATCACCTATTGCTTTGGGAAGGTGCCCGGTGCCTCTGTGCTCTCAGAAGTGGGATGGTATACAGTGGGAGGTGAGTGGAGTTGAGGAGAGAGGAGGCAGGTTTCGGTGATCCAGACGGAGCACTGACACCCTGAGTCCCAGGCACAAGTGAGTCAAACTCATCTAACCGTACTTAAAATGGGTCCATTTTACTGCATGTAAATTCCACTCCCTAAAGTTGATTAGAAGACAGGTAATGGAGAAAACACGTAAAGATGTTTTTCTTGGGGGCGCCTGGGTGGCTCAGTTGGTTAAGCGACTGCCTTCAGCTCAGGTCATGATCCTGGAGTCCCGGGATCGAGTCCCACATCGGGCTCCCTGCTCAGCAGGGAGTCTGCTTCTCCCTCTGACCCTCCTCCCTCTCATGCTCTCTGTCTCTCATCTTCTCTCTCTCAAATAAATAAATAAAATCTTTTAAAAAAAAAGATGTTTTTCTTAGCAAGTAGTTAAATTAAACAAACTCCAGGTTACACAAAAGTATGCTGGGTTGCGTTCTTTCCATTGTCTGTTTGTTTGAACATCATGTTGTTCTCTGGAAACTCCCAAGTTTTCCCAAAGACCTAGAGCTGTGGGACACCCGGGTGGCTCAGTTTGTTGAGCATCTGACTCTTGATTTCAGCTCAGGTCATGATCTCAGGGTCATGGCATTGAGCCCTGCATCAGGCTCCACGCTCAGGTGTCTGCTTGAGATTCTCTCTCTCCCCGCCCCTCCCCCCTCAAAATAAATAAATAAATAAATAAATAAATAAATAAATCTCTAAAAACAAAAACCTAGAGCTGTAATCTGTTGCCCAAATGTATTTAATAAATTTGGAATTCAATATCTGCATCTCTTTTTCCTTGGAGATGCACATTAGTTACTTCATCTCAAGCACAGCAGGGTCAAAGAAAAACAAGACCATCTTTCCTTATGTCTCTTGCAGCAAAGAGAAGAAGGAAGGAAAATCAATACAAGTGATCATCATTCTTCTCCATCCAGAGTAAATGGGCAGGGGTAGGTCATTATTCATCTCGGCTGTGAAAATTGGATTATAAGTATTGGAGAAGTAGAAGGCACATTTTGAGAGCAAAATACGTCCCTAACTTCATGGCTGAGTGGCCTGCTGAGGGATTTTTAACTGCATCAGCCAGTTTCAAGATATGTGGCACAGTTTCAAGATGATGCTGGGCCTGTGGTTTCTAAGTTGCTATTCTTATTTTTTTAAATCAATTATTAAAATTACAGGATAGGGGTGCCTATCTGGCTCAGTTGGAAGAGCATGGACTCTTGGTCTTGGGGTTGTGAGTTCAAGCCCCACGTTGGGTGCAAACTTACTAAAAAAAAACAAAAAACAAAAAACAAAAAAACAACTTAAAAAAAAAAACTACAGCATATCATCTTTCCCACACAAAAGTGTTTTCAGGAGGAATATGAAGATAAAGTTGGAATTTTATATGGAAAGACCCATTTTCTAGTGCAGCTTTGCCACCAGTTAAAAAAGCAAAGAAGTTATAAGGATGTGTTGTTTTTATTTTGTTTTGTTGTTGTTGTTTGTTTGTTTTAGATCAAGGGTCAGCAGACCTCTTCTATAAATGGACAAATAGTTAATGTCTTAGGCTTTCTGGCAGAATCAGAATACTGTGTAAGTTTTTATACATCTATTTAAAATAGAAAGAGCAGGGGTGCCTGGGTGGCTCAGTCAGTTGAGCGTCTGACTCTTGATTTCTGCTCAGTTCATGATCTCAGGGTCCTGAGATCAAGCCCCAGGTCAGGATCCACGCTCAGCATGGTGTCTGCTTGGGATTCTCTCTCTCCTTCTCTCTCTGCTCCTCCCCCCACCCCAGACACATGCTCTCTCTCTCTCTCTCTAAAATGAATGGATACATCTTTTAAAAACAAAATAAAACAGCAAGAGCATTTTTGGCACGTCGGCTTCACCAAAGCAGTGGCGTCTCCAGGTCACCTCTGGCCTGCAGGGACCCTGAGCCCGGGAACGTGCATGACTTGATCAAGGCCGCTCACAGCTAATGGGAGCAAACTGGACCAATCCAGCTCCCTGTGATTTTTCCAGCATGCCTACGGTATTAGTCTTCTCGCGCGGCTGTAACAAACTTTCATGCACAGGGGCATTTTGTGGCTAAAATTAATGCATCAGCAAGGCTGGTTTCTTCCCAAGCCTCCAAGGGAGAATCTCTTTTCCATTTGTCCACATTCCTTGTGGGCAGCCCTTCCTCCATCTCCAAAACCAAAACCAGAGCACCTTCACCTCTCTCTGTGACACTGAACCCTCTTCTGTTCCCTCTTTCAATTATAAGACCTTGATGGTTAGTACATGGAGCCCACCCAGAAATCCAGAATAATTTTCCTACTTTAAGCCAATTAGCCACCTTAATTCCCTTTTGTCATGTGGCCTAACATAGCCACAGTTTCCAGGGATTAGGACAGGGACATCTTTGGTGGGGAGGGACCCTTAGTCAGCCTCCAACACCTTGCTTGTAATTGGTTTTTCTGATGAAAACAAATGTTCTAGCAGGCAGTTTGTTTTTGTTTTTGTTTTTGTTTTTGTTTTGTTTTTTACAGAGGAAATACTACAAAGGAGAAACTCTACAGATGTGAAGGACGTGTTTCTCCCAACTCTCATGGATATATAACCTACCAATAAAGTACGTTTATAGATGTAGGTTGAGTTACTGGACTGTTCTGTTTTATTTTATTTTTATTATTATTATTCTTTTATTTTTTAAATAGACTCCACACCCAGCATGGAGCCCAACGCGGGGCTTGAACTCACGACTCTGAGATCAAGACCTGAGCTAAGATCAAGGGTCAGACGTTTAACCGACTGAACCACCCAGGTGCCCCTGGACTGTTCTGCTGATAAAGATGATACTCATACCCACATTCTCTTTCCTAACTATCCATTCCCCCAAACATACACACGTGCACGTGCCCCTTTCTATCTCAAGTGATTTAAATAATACATAATACATAATTAAATACATAATTAAGGTGTCTTTTTTTCCAATCATAATGCATACTTAAATCATAGTGATACACACTCAGGACCCATTTTCTGTTTTCCTCTCCCCGAGACTACAGAGCTGACCGCTTAAATGCAGTGTTAGAAGAAGCTACTATGTTGTAGCTCATCGACTCTGAGCCAAGAGCAAAGAGTATGCTGCTATAAAGAAGGGATGCTGACAGCAAATTAATAAAAACCAAGTTCCAGAAGGTTTGAATCAGGCTCAGGGTGGAGTTTTAGCACACTCACCTACTGCTGGAATAGAGCATAGCCCCTGCTTCACCAGGATGATCAGCACCCATATTATTATTTAGTGTAAAAATGTCTGGGCTGCAGAAGCTCAGCCAGAGAGACACAGCCGCTGGTTATCACCCGATCATTCCCAGTTGAAATCCAGCCCAGAACTGCCCTCTGGGATTGTACCACTATTTCGATGTTCGTATAGCATGAAATCCACTGCCTCCTCATTCTGGAGTAAGTCGTAGCTCTTCGTGAGACGTGGAGACTCTGGTTCCGTGGAGTCTCAAACCATGTGGTTATTCACGATGCTGGCAACTGAAAGCAGCCCTCATGCTCCGTGCGAGAAGACTGCCTTCCGGGCAGGGAGGAGCATCCGCCCTGGAGAAGGGGCAAGGCACGTCCCAACAACCAAGGCCAGCCCAGAAAGTAAGGCCACAGGGCTGACATCCTGTTTGCACATTAAAACAGTAAAGTCAGGAACCTGGAGGATAAGCCCACGATGGGGAGAATGGAGGTTTCCAGCCCACCTGCTGCCGTGGGAAGGGTGTGTAGTGCCTCTAGCCTCTTTCCCTCCAGTGAGCAGGTCTAGTCCTCAAACCAAAATGCTTCAAAAGGCTCCATAAAGCTGTTGACTTCCAAGACTCTTGTAAAAATACCCGACAGTGTTGGTGACTGTGTTACTATCTGAGACCTTGGTGATCCCAAATGTATCGGATTGAATTAGACCGAGAACCGTCTCCAAAGAAAATGACCATTTTGTAGTTAGGCGGCGTTTCTAACTATAGCTCATTTTTGCCCACTACTTTTTTACTCCAGTCCTGAGTGGGAAACAGTGCTCAATGCCAGGCAGGCCACCTGTAGGAGGTCAGCGTGCACGAATTTGGAGGAGGGGCAGGGAAACGTTCATGAGTGGAGGGCAGGTGTTCTGGGTGGCATAGCAGACCTGGCTAAACCTAGATTATGAATCCCTGGATTCTGGAGGACTCAACCCTGTTTCCCTTCATATGAAATAGTAGCTCCTGAATTGGAGTGGTGATAGGGGACCAGATATGAAAAACTCAAATGCAATATTCTGCTTCCTAAATGGACTGTGGCTTTTCACGCGTGAACTTGCATTCTTACCCTCAAAGCAGCGCGAGGATCCATCCACACGCGACTTCTCGCACCTCGAGGGCAGGAAGCGGACTCTGCGTCTTCATTGTTTTCCCAGAACTTAGTCCTCGAGCTGCCTTGTTATCCACCAACGACAATTTTAACTCTCTCTGGCTTATTTTTTAAAATTGCTTCTATGTTTTAAGTGTCCTTATTTGGAAATCAAAGAACAAATGGTTCCCTATTTTTAATGCCCACTTCTAGGAAAAACCCATGAAGGCAATTATAGCAGAACTGCCCTGTGCTATTGCTTGTTCCAGAGAGGCGTTTGGCATAAGGAGAATCAGTCTTGGACCCCATCTGCGGGTCGTTCATTCATCCAACATGGTACCTGTTATGAGCCTGGCTCCGTGCTTGTCCCTGAAGCTACGGGGGGCGAATGCGGCAGTTATAAGGACCCCGCACATTTTAATGCAGAAATTCAGAGGATGAAACAAGGAAACAAATAACCCAGTAGTTCTCTGACTGTGACAAATATGGTGGAGTTCCATAATATGCCGGTGGGTCGGATGGAGAGAGACTAGGAGGGGTTCAGCTCATCGTACAGTGGCAGAGGGAAAGTTCTCCAGGAGCCCTGCACCTAAAGGGGAAGGTAAAAGAGAGCCAAACTGTGTGCAAAGGGTCCCAGGCAGAGAAGCGGCCAGACCCAAGGTCCTGAGGCAGGTGCAGGCAGGAACTGTCTCAGAAACAGAAGACAGGGTGGATACAGCCCAGTGATTATTTACAGCCTTGCTAAGTATCCCACAGAATGACCCGCAAAGCAGTCTTGGAGACAGCTTAATTCCCAAGCAGCCGAAGTATGCATTCCAGCTAAGGAGATGCATGAGGCTGCTCACAGTTTTTCTGCAGCAAGCTTTATCTGGATTACCGCGGGAATATATGAATGTTCTCCTAAGCTTCCTGGGTGGCTTAAAAATCTGTCGCTGAAGCAGCTGAGACTCTGTCTCAAATCGTTTTTCCGCCAAGAACGACCCAAATGCAAACCATTCACTCTGTGATAGTCACAACAGAACTGGGATTATTTTAGGAGAGGTATGAACCACTGACAATTGTACAGGAAATTGTTCTTCTATTAGCATCCGGGGTAATCAGATGAAAACAAAGCCCAGCATTACCCAGGATGGTCTATAAATTAAGAAGTTATTAATGACTGTGTTCCCTCCCCAGTGGTTGTCTTTTTCACCTTTGTTGTTGTTCAGGATTATTTTCATTCTTGCAAATGCTGCTTTCGGTTCTTCCCCTGAAATGTCTACGTTTTTTACTAAGCTCCTTACACATTCAGCTTTTAAGCCACGCTAAGCCTGGCTTGTCTGGGCAATTGAGCTACATAGTCTGTGTTTTGCAACAAAACAAGCTCTGTCAGAGAAGGCAGCCGTGGAAACTAAGTTGAAGATATACCTAGTAATAGGATTTATTTTACAGTGGAGACAAAGTGGAACGAAAGGCTGACATGCTTCTTTACAACAAAAATTAAATCCAGCCGCGATACAGCCATGGTTTGAAAACAACCTTTGATAATTGAAGGATTTGAATGTTTCCTGGAGAGTTGATGATAATAAAGAATTGTTAATTACCTTAAGGTGCAAAAATAATATTTTGATTATTTAAAAATAGTTCTTTGGGAGATAGACACTACATTTTCATGGATGCTACGGACAACAACAAATAAATCAGAAGGGATTTTCAAAGCTTGCAAAAACCTGGCCATATTTTCCTTTCAAGGTTTTTCCTTCTTCAGGTTAGAATGATGACCTAACTATGCTGATATTGGAGCTCAGATGATAGGTCAGTGTTATGAGTATAGAGCGACTTTGATGGTCTTTAATGCATTGACCATCCCTGCCCCAGGAGCGATCTGACATTCAGTTCAGAGCTTTGTGTTTGCACGTGCAGTGGACATCACCTCACAGTTTGGTCGAAATCTCAGGTACAAAAGCCTCTGGAATGAGCTTGTTTGGATGTAGTAGGACTTTCTTAAAGAAGCATTTTCTGCCAGGACTAATGGAATAGATGAAATGGCAAGGTGCTGTGTCATGAGACATGTTAAATCCCCCCCCACAGAGTGATGGACATGCATTCACGGTGGACTTACTCATTACGGTCCGCTTTCCACCCCCATCCTGAGCCGAGCTCCTCCGTTTCTCTGAGTTATTGACAGCCCTACAAAGAGAAAGATGCCTGGGAGTGTGGGTCGGCGATGAGAGCAGGGCTTGGCGGAGCAGTCCTGAGGGTAGCGGGTGTGCAGGGCTGTGGCAGGGGGGGCGGTGCCACACTGCATCCAGGAGGCAGGGAGCATAGACCGTGGCCATAAACCCGCATTGGACTCAGTGCTGAGATGGCAGAGCGCCTCAGAATCAGTGAAGTGAAATTGTCCCCAGTGGGAAAAGCAACAAGAACCACAAAATGGAAGAGCGTAGGAAGTAGACCGTCAACTGTCAGTAGCCTCTACGCAAATGGCGCGGGGAAGGCGCTGTCCACGAATGGGTTCTAAGTTAACAATCCTCACAATCATGGGATTTTATACTCTCTTCTACCAAATTAAAACCTTAGATCCTTCGTGTTGCTTATCTTTCTTTTTTTTTTTAAAGTTTTTATTTATTTAAGTACTCTCTACACACAACGTGGGGTTTGAACTCATGACCCAGAGATCGAGAGTCCCTTGCTCTTTTGATTGAGCCAACCACGTGCCCCTGCTGCTCTTTCTTCAAATGGTCTCTGGCTCCTCCTTTGTTCTGAGCGGAGTGCAGGGAGGACTTGTCTTCCCCACCACCCTGGAGTGCAAGGATGAAGCCCGCCCTCCACGCCACACACACACACACACACACGTGCACAAACACACGCCCGTCCTGTGGGAGGACAAAGAATGTGTTCAACTGGGGAGATGTCAGGATGCTGATCTCCTTTGTCTCCTTTCCTCGATGGACCACTGTTAATATGGGAACGGCCGTTGTCTGTGGCATCTCACTTTGCAGGTTCCTGGGCTCTGTGTACATGACTACAGGTGACCTCCATGACCGTGAACTCAAAGCTCTGCACTTGCCGGGTCAAGCATTAAGAGGCCCCTTTTACCCCTGACACAACCGAGTTTAACAACCCAGCATTAGCAGCCATGGAGATGATGTTTTTGATACAAATCTGACTTTAAAAATAATGTTCAATTAGTTTCAAGCTTCAGTAATTCATTGATGAATAACAGTATTAGAATAAAGGTTGGAAAAAGGGCATGAAAAGCAGGCTTTCAGGCATATGCTTTCATTTGGGTGCTGCGTCTTGCTGCCAGATGGGGATTCTGTCTTCCCCATCCTGCTCTTCAAAGCACCTAGTACAGCATGACCAACTCTCGGGTTTGTGCATTTGTTTGTCACGGGCTGAGCTGCAAGGAAAAGACTCAAAATAATTGTTGCTCAAATGAGAGAATCTTCATCATCTCTCATATCAGAATCCAGCGGTGAGCCGCCGGGGGCTGTTGCAGGCCTTGGGAGTCCGGGCGTCTTTGGGCTGGTTGCTCAGTTGGTGCGTGTGGCCTCTCTGGCCAAGGTCACCTCACGAGGGGCACTGTCAGCTCCAGGAATCACCTCTGAGGTGTCGCATACAAGAAGGAGGAGGGGACAGGAAAGGAAGTGGGGCAATGCCCTGGGCCAGCTTCGTCATCCTGGGAGAACCCGTGACGCTTTCGCTTCCTGGCATGTCTGTAACCAGGGCCCCTGGCTGGAGGAGGTTGGAAGGGAGGCTGAGGGACGCACTCTTTATGTTCATATAATGCATCTATAGTCGCCGAGTTAAAATCAGAAGTTCTGTGATTGGGGGGGGCAGCCAATGTCGGGGACAACCCAGTGTCCCAGAAGAACCTCGGTTCCCTGTGAGAGAGGAAGACCTGTCCCCAGCTCCAGGCCAGTGCATCACGTGTCCCTGACACACCCAGCGCCGTGCTGGTGCATGATGGGAAACTCCCCCATCCCAGAGAGGTGGGGTACCACGTGCTGGGGTGCAGGGTGGAAAGGGCACGTGACTTGGAGCAGACATTGTGGGGTCTTGAGCCTGATGCCCTGCCCTGAGCCTGATTCTTGTCCTTGAAATGGCGAGGCTGTAGACACAGAAGGGATTTTTCCCATTTGCCTAAATGCAAGGGCTATTAGAAAGTCCCATGAGATAACATGTAGAAAGTATGTAACGTGCTTTCAAATACAGAAGGGTATATTTTTATTTCCTGCTGTAACAGCCGACCCGTCTTTGTGGATCCATTGTGGGGATTTCATAAAGGGACACGCGTGAAGTGAGACCTCGGGCACAGAGTTGGTGTTTAAGATAAAACTAGACCGTTTCACTCCCACATTAAATGTCCTCTTGGGAAAATGCTGGGAGGCAGGAAAAATGTCTTCTTCAAAGAATCAGTCTGATAGGTCACGGGATCTGGGGCTAAATGGAGGGAAAAATCGAAGGCCATTGTGTCAATCTTCCCATCCCCCGCAGCTCCGCCTCCTCTCTGCACACCTGCCGGCTCTCTGGGCTGCCCCCCACCCCCATGCCTGCCAGCCTGGATGATGCTCCTAATGAGTTCACCTCGTGCCACACTGTCCGGGGCAGGAACCATCAAAGACGAGCATCTTTGTTTCAAATTCATCACTTGGAAGGAAGGCCTTCTTCAAGTCACACTAAGTGCTGACAATTTTATGACCGGGGGCATTTGCTTTCCTCCCATCTTGTCAGAAGCTTGGCCTTTGTTCACTAATGTTCATTTCTCTGAATGTTCATTTTTTAAAAATGTGACCCCATTCTCTCCATCACAAAACCTGTTCAAGTGACAAAGAACCACAGTACTCTTTGCAGGAAAGGGAAATCAAGATCCATAATATTAACAACAACAACAAAAAATGGCCAAGTCTGTGTTCTGTGCTAAATCAGGCACTTTTGACACTGTGTTCTTCTATGGACTAAGTTCAAGGAATAATGTATTGAGAAAAATTGTGTCTCAGCTTGATTTTTTTTTTTTCCGTACTCTGGGTGGCCCTTTCTCTCTTGTGTTTAAATATATCATAATAGCCCCCGCTTCCAAGTGTTGTATTGAGAGAAATAATGAAATACCATTAAAGCAGCACTTTGCAGAGTGCCTGTCACCCAGTAATTGTCAGTTAATGCCATTGGTTGCTTCAGGAAACACCATATTGTAATGAAGTTTCCCGAATGCTGGTCTGTGAATGGGGGTCGACCTGGATCAAAGGTCACATAGCTCCGATGCATCTCTTCTAGATACATTTCATGCTACTCTGGGCTGGACTGTGTGGGGAAACTCCTGTGGTGTGGGTCCTGGAATGGGCGGTCTCTACATTGGACAGCTGGTTGGAGAAAGTTTAACACCATAGTAAGAAGTAGCAGCTACCAAAGAGGAGGCCGCCGAAACCTGCCATCCAGCTCCCTGCGTCAGGTGGGAGAAACAGAGGAGTGAAACAGGCCAGGTGAGGGCCTCGGCCAGTGGGAGCCCTGCCTCCCCAACTAAGCTGTATGGTCACACTCTGTGCAGAAGCACTTATGCCAAAGGAAACACAGCGCCAGTATTTCCAAAATGTCCAATGTTTTCTTAGAATTCAGGAAGGCAGATGCTTATGTTACATCTCCAAAACTGTGCATGTTAGAGACAAGTAAAGGAATTTATTGGAACATTATTCATTCCCAACAGCACATGTTTGCAGACTGCATTTGGCCGGAGGAACACCGGTTTGCAACGTGGTCCGACGGAACAAGGGCTACTTTATCCAGCTTTTCCCTTCCAATCGGATCAGAATATTTTACATTGAGAGAAATAATGCTGAGAGTTGAAGCTTCTCTTGGTGCCCAAAGAGTGCGGGTGAACTTGTGACATGATTAAAATAAAAACATATTTCAGAGCAAGTCTTAGCCTATGTATTGCAGGGCTAAGTGTGAAGGTCTGTGACAGGAATACTCTGGCTCCCACTGAAAATTCCAGATATATGTAACTTTTCTAAACCTCACTTTTTTTTTTTTTTTTTTGGTCTGTTAAAAGAAAATGCTATGCTCTATGTTTCCATGTATACAACATTCTTGAAATGACAACATTAGAGATATGGGGAACAGAGTAGTGGTTGCCAGGGATGGTGGGGGCAGAAGCAATGTAGTTACGGAGGGCCACATGAGGGATCTTTGTGGTGATGGGGCTGTAGCCCAATGTGGCTGTGGTTTAACCACGATCTCACCCATAGAACTTTATCTCCGTCTGCTCTTCCCGCTGGGCTTATTGTCATTACACCTGATACGTGATCTACTTTTAAATTACTTTTCACCCTCCTATGATTTATGTGTATGCAATGGAAACCTCTCTCCGCTTCAGCAGGGCTCATTGCGGTAGTGGTAATGATCTCCTTCACTTTGGGAATAATTACAGGGATTGCAATACAGTTTGGTTCTAAAGTGGTTAAAAATGGTTGTGTCTACAACAGGCTCACAAAATCCTTGGAAACCAGCTCTTGAGAGTTGGCGGGATCTGCTTTCGGCACATTGCTCCTACCAAGCCTTTCCCGCTGCCTTTATGTTGAGGTATGGGAAGGCGCAGGTATAAAAATGGCCGTGAAATCTTTTTATTACCTCCATTAATTTGTAAAGGGGTTTGCATAATCCTCTTCTATCATGTGTGCATCATCCCTGCTTCTGCCTGGCATGGCATTGTCTTGATAAAAGAAAGTTAGAAACTGCACACTAATTATTCATTAATAAGCACAGATTAGTTGAGGCACAGAAAAGGCTTTTCTAATGGATTTGTTGAAAGTATCACTGGGTGATTGGAGGACTCCACAAATGACTTTGAACAGAGTTTTTGGAGTGAGTGGTGATTAATGAAAAGCAAATTGTGTAATAAATTCCAGCACTGACACTGTGATTAGAAAAATCACTATCCTGAAAAGTTCTCATTTCAGACTTTGGAAACAGAGAACTGCTATTTCCTGGAGCCCAATTTTCTCAGGTCAAATCCCAGATACACTACTTACTTGCTGTGTGACTTTAAGCAGATTGCTATTTATGTGCCTTAGTTTCCTCCTCTATAAAATGGGTATGATATCAACAGTTCCCAAGTACTTTCAACAGCATGGCATAAAGTATGCAATCAGTAAGTGCCCACTGTAATTATCATTATACAGTGAATGTACCCATCAGGAGTCTCAAAAGGACCTTCCGTCATACTCAAATGGGTCATCCGAGAAATTGTGGTGTACATGAACTCCTTAGCCAGGTGCAGACAGGATTAAGGGCAAGACTGTATGGCGGTCTGGTTCTCCTCTGCATGTTGGGGACACAGTAGGGAGCAAAACAAAGACTCACCCTCCGAAGAGCTATTTAGTTCAGAACACCGACAATAGACACAGAGACCCATCCCCCCTCTGCCACCGTCATGTGCGGTGGGTGCCAAGGGGTTGAGAAATAGTCGCAGATTTCTTCAGGGTGTTTAGTGTCTTCCCCCATAAAATGATAGTTCAGTAGGGAACTGAAGGAAGCAGGACAGATGGGCATTTCGAGGGGAAAATTGTTTCGGGTCAGGTCAGACCCTAATCAGTATCCAGCCCTTTTAAGTACAACCTACATAACTTTGGCTAAGTGGCAATCTCTCTGAAACTCAGTTTTCACATCAGTCAATCGGGGATTAAAAATACACCTCTTATAAAGTTACCACCAAGACTAAATAACACCTTACATGTAAAATCTCTCAATAATGTTGGTGCACCACATCCACTCAATAAATGAGCACTGTGATTCTTATCAACTCTCGGAGACTAAAAATCTTTGTCTTTTGCACATAATAGAATTGCACTCAATTCAGGGCACCAGGCTGGCTCAGTTGGAAGATCATGCGGCTCTTGATCTCAGGGTCACAAATTCAAGCCCCATGGTGGGCATAGAGATTACTTCAATAAATCAACTTAAAAAATTTTTAAAAAAAGAATTGCACTCAATTCTATAATTATTCCCCCAGAGTGCCATGTCATGTGATATTGTATGTTGTGACAGATCCTTTCATTGCAATATTCATGTATTTTATTTATTTCGAGAATTTCACATTTGGACGAAATCTGAATATAACGGACTATCGTAAATGTCCTGCTGGCACATTCTGGAAGTCCATATGGAAAAAAAGTGACAATATATTTATAGCTACTTATTTATATCATCTGAAGACCCCTTTTCTAAAAATTTACTCAAATCTGAAATGAATAAGAGGCATGGTAATCATGTTTCTTCTGATATTTTCCTACATTTTGTCTGTGAGGAATATAAGAACAAGTAATCCTTCCACGAGCGCTCATTCTGTTTTATGTCTTTCTTTGTTGATACAAATGCCTATGTGAAAATAGCTTTGTTGTATGTACGGGTTGCCTTGTTTGAAATCTAATATCTATTACTCTCTTTTGAAGGATTTCAGAATGTGTTAATGGCAAGCAACTTTCAAGGTAATTATGCTCTCCCTTCGATGTATCATTCACTTCCATGTAACGACCGAAAATGATCTCAGCAGGAATGATTCCTGTATCTGCTTCTCAGTACCACAAAATGCTATAGCCTGACCACGTAAGTACGTATTTGCATAACATGGACAATCAAATAAGATACAAGAAGAATCTTTTGATCAGCATAAGTAGTTTGTGAGTCATTGTTTCTTTATTTAAAAATACCTGTTGGGGACACCTGGGTGGCTCAGTTGTTAAGCATCTGCCTTCGGCTCAGATCATGATCCCAGGGTCCTGGGATCGAGCCCCGCATCGGGCTCCCTGCTCCGTGGGAAGCCTGCTTCTCCCTCTCCCGCTCCCCCTGCTTGTGTTCCCTCTCTGGCTGTGTCTCTCTCTGTCAAATAAATAAATACAATCTTTAATAAAAAATAAATAAAAATACCTGTTGATTATTGGGATTGACTTAACTGGTGCAAAGTTATTTAATAATTTATGAATTGATCAACCCTCTGAATAGATAAGAATACCAATAGTCAGGCATTTTGTCTGTGAAACTGGATATATTTCTTACACACACACACACACAAGGCTTCATCAAATAAGGCATTTGGACCATGATCTGGCTCTGAAAGCAGTAATTTTCCTTTTTTCTATAAGGACATTGAAGATGCTCTTAACAATGAGCTATGGGAAAATAAGGAGCAGGGGACATTGAGGGGCGCCTGGGTGGCTCAGTGTTAAGCATCTGCCTTCGGCTCAGGTCATGATCCCAGGGTCATGGGATTGAGCCCTGCATTGGGCTCCCTGCTCAGCGGGAGGCCTGCTTCTCCCTCTCCCACTCCCCCTGCTTGCGTTCCCTCTCTTGCTGTCTCTCTCTCTGTCAAATAAATAAATAAAATCTTAAAAAAAAAAAAGAAAAGAAGGACCAGGGGACATTGAAAATTATTCAAGGTGCTCTTAACAATGAGCTATGGGAGAATAAGAACCAGGGGACATTGAAGTTAAAAGGGTATTTATTTGGGAAAATAATGAGTGAATAAGGAATAGCCAACAATTCAAATCTTTGTACTGACTATAGTCTAGAATGACTAAACATCTCTCCCCAAGTGTGGTAATATTACACTCCACTGTAAAAAGGCTGAGGATTCTCAGCAAACGAACATACCCAAATCCTCCCCACTATAATACTGTGACTCTTCCAGTATAACAGCTGACTGGTATGGAACACTAGTTTTCTTTATTCATCAAATATTTATTGAATACCTGTGATGTGCCAGGAATTATAAAGATAAAGCACCAATGATTCTGCCCTCAAAAACATAAATTGAACATTGAGAAAACCAAATCTAAGTTAGAGTAAGGCATAGATAAACAAGTCAGGGACGATGGATTGGGCATACAGAGGCAAAATGTGTCTAGGGCGTATGTCTGGGTTCTGGTCAAACTCATCCCAAATCCCAAACCAGTCACCTTTGAGGGGAGGGACTTGAGTTACCTGCAGAGAAAAGGGTGCTCAAATCTGCATCAAGTGTGCAAATGCTTGTATTTTCTTTTAGTTCTGCTTAATTTTGCTTTGTATATTTTAAGGCTATGTTATTGGGTTCATACAATTTTAGAATGGGTATAAGTTTCTGGAGGATTCATTTTTCCCTCTTTCTTATTTAGTTTCATTAATTTTTGCTATGTTAAAGTCTACACTACTAGCACACACAAATATAGAATAGTTATATTTTCCTGGAGGATTAACTTTTTCTGATTGTGAATAGTCATTTTCTAACTATATTATTTCTTAGTTTAAATTCTACTGGATCAGATATAATATAGCTATAGATTTAATTGTGTGGTATATCTTTTTTTATCCTTTGACATTAAATTTTTCTGTGTACTAATTTTACATGTGTATCTCCTGTAAGTAATTTATAGTTTTTAAATCCCATCTGACATCTTTGACTTAATCCTTTACATTTTATGTACTTGAACCCTTGTGCTTTCAGCACTTTTTGGTACACATGTTATATAGCAATATAAAGTTTACTTTTAATAAAGAATTCTCATGTACCTATTTTTCATAGTTGTTAAGAAGATCAAATGACAAAAAATGTGTAGAATTTCTGACATAGACTATGTAATTAGAATTTTTCGATTCTGTCCCTGAACTTCAAGATGTAGGAGACTGAAAAATTTTGATGAACTCAGTTGAAAAAGAAGTGCATGGAAAACGTGGGTAAGTCTTGCACTTTGCGTGTAAATTTAATTTGCTATCCTATTGGCTATGAACACACAGTTCATTAGTTCTTATGATATTTACATCATATACTCTTTAAAAGCATGCTACAAAAAATCATTGTCAATGTATTAGGAAGTGTCCAAGTGAAGGTGCCGATGGGATAATCAGACTTGCTGATTTTAGATCCTCTGAATCAGTATCAGAATTTTATAACATATGGCAGCATTTACTGTCCTGGATAGTTCATCTTTGTCATTTAAAGCTAGGATTTTGGGGCATCTGTGTGGCTCAGTGGGTTGAGATTTCATTTTGGCTTGGGCCATGATCTCAGGGCTGTGAGATCGAGCACCATGTCAGGCTCTGCATTGAGTGTGGAGTCTGCCTGGGATTCTCACTCTCCCCCTCCCTTTGCCCCTCCCTCTGATCATGCTTTCTCTCTTTTTCACAGACACAAAAATAATAAATAAATAAATAAATAAAATAAAAATAGGATTTAAAGATTCCTAATTTAAAAAATAGGGACAAAGAGGGCGCCTGGGTGGCTCAGTTGGTTAAGCGACTGCCTTCGGCTCAGGTCATGATCCTGGAGTCCTGGGATCGAGTCCCGCATCGGGCTCCCTGCTCAGCAGGGAGTCTGCTTCTCCCTCTGACCCTCCTCCCTCTCATGCTCTCTGTCTCTCATTCTCTCTCTCTCAAATAAATAAATAAAATCTTTAAAAAAAAAAAAATAGGGACAAAGGATCCATCTCTCAGGATCATCTTTAAGATTTAATAAAATAATTCATGTGAATATTTTGGCATAAAATAAACGTTCAACACATTTTAATCACTTGTTCTGCTTTATTTCCATTATGCTTAAAATTAGGGAAAGTAAGACACCAGCTACTGCTTAGCTACTGCTTTGTGGATGGGAAACCTTTGAAACACTTTTAAAAACACATCAGTTTTAAGTTTTTAAACTTTGAAAGCAAATGACCATAGAGTTTTACTTTGGGCAGATTTATAATATTTTTAAATCTTTAAACTATGTGTTTATAGCAACATATTTATGGAAAGACTGTTTTTTTCAATTTTACCATGTTACCATAGTAATTCTTTTGAAAAATTAAGCAGTTGTGAAGCTTCCATTTTGCCCCCAGGCTGTTGGGGAAGGTAAAGGAGATGGGGAGGTGACTGACAGAGAATGTTCTTTAATATGCATGCAACCAACGCCATTCACAGCTAGATAATGAAAGAAAAGAACAGTGGAAGCATGCTCAAATCCTTCTACTCTACCTTTCTGCCTCTCCAAGCTTTTTCTATATGTGTGCATGCATATATGTGTGCATATACATAGATGTGTGCACACACATACATGTGCACATCTATGTACACACACAAATATTGTCACTTGAAATGTAGAAAACACTCAAGTTCCACAGAAACACAAATGATATGGGTAGTGATGGAAGGATAATTTTTACTGCACATTCCAAGGCAGAACTCACGCTGAGGATGCAATCATAGGTTTAAATGGAAAGAGAACACTTCAGTTTTGGAGACTTTGCATGCAGCACATAGTTATCATAGAGATCAAAGTACATTTGAATATGGCATCAAAGGGAATGCTGGGCAGGAGCAGAAGGACTGTTGGACAAGTGGTGATTTAGGTTGGTGGAGAAAGAGCTCTTGAACTGGCTATGTTTAAATCTGGGATGATTAATTATCCAACCAGCATGTTCAAGCCCTGGTTGCAATATGGTGGCCTCTACAGATCCCAGGACACAAGCAAGTGAAATCTGCATGGGTATTTTAGCAAAATAAATAGAGACAACTGCAATATTTGTCTGCTTTATGTCTTGATATAAATGGACTATTTTCTTTCTTTCTCCTTCTTTCCTTCCTTCCTTTCTTTCTTTCTTTTTCTTTCTTTCTTTCTTCTTTTTCTTTCTTTCTTTTTCTTTTTTTTTCTTTCTTTCTTTCTTTCTTTCTTTCTTTCTTTCTTTCTTTCTTTCTTTCTTTCTTTCTTT
>NW_022589749.1:12446397-12475179 GCF_004348235.1 Phoca vitulina
GCTTCTTTCTTTCTTTCTTTCTTTCTTTCTTTCTTTCTTTCTTTCTTTCTTTCTTTCTTTCTTTCTTTCTTCTTTCTTTCTTTCTCTCTCTTTCTTTCTAACCTCCCACTGAAAACATGAACTCTGGGCATCAGGGAAGAGCCTGGTGATTCAGTACCTAAAATAATATATTTTCATTCTTAGCTAAAGCAACTCAAGTCTGTTCTTTTTGCCTCATTACCCCCTTCCTCAGACTCCATGAAAATTCTCATGCATTATATGGTTCCTAGGTTAAAACAGAGTGAAATCTGAGGCTATTGAAATTCAGCATGAGGAAGCGGAGGCAGAATATGACCATGTTAATAATGCAATTTGCTTTGGAAGCTACTTGTGAAATTTCTCTTCTCTCCTTCTGGGCACGGCTCAGGTGCTATGGGAAGCAGTCATTGTCAGAGACCCTGAATTTCAAAGACATTTTAAGTGGAGTGCCAAATACTGCCAAGTAGGGACTGCTGAATTAACTGCCCCTGAATGTCTCCATTTCTGCTAAGGATAGGTCAGGAATACCCTGAGGTAACAGACATCACATCGGACAGCAAGTTAGGGGCAGGCTGAGGGAGTTTCTAGCTAGGTGGATTCACCTTGCTGCACATCAGTTCCTTTTTACATAAACTGAGAGGTATCGATGGTCCTGTTCAGTGCTGAAACAATATTCTTATGTTTTAAAGCCCCAAAGGTAAATTGTCTTATGTAACTGAAAAATCCAGGTATAAAACAGGCTTCAGGCGAAGTTAGATTCAGGGGGCGGAGGGTGGAGGGAGATGTTAAAAACATTCTCATTGGATCCCTTCTTCCCTGTGGTGGCTTCAAATTTATGAAGTTCCTTCAAATTGGTAGCAGAGATGTCTGCAGGGAATTCTAAACTTCATCTTTATAGCTTATGATCCCAAAGGAAACAAGCGCATTAAAAAACCTTATAGTCTTAAACTCAAAAAGTCCTGCCAAGTTGGTTAGAGACCATCATGACTGACATCTTCATAGCTTATGATCCCAAAGGAAAACTACAATATATTGCTTAGGGAAACTATAAACATAGTGTTAGAGAAATATCTCATGCTCGGGGATCAGAATACTCAATATTGTTGAGATGCCAATTTCCCCCAAATTGATCTATAGATTCAATGAAATCCTGTCACCATCCCACCAGGCTTTTTGACAAGTTGAATGTGGGGGCAGATTTTAAGGCACTCCTCCAGGGGTTTGTGCCTCCGTGGAGTCTCCTCCCCTTTAGTGGAGACAGAATCTGTGACTTGATTCTAACATACAGAATATGGCAAAGTGACGGGATACCACTCGGGAATTAGATAAAAAATAAGACTGTCTTGCTGGTGGGTTTGCTCTAAAATCTTTCTCTGTCTCTCTGTCTCTGTCCCTGTCATTTGCTGGCTTGAAATAGGAAGTTTCTGTGAATCCCTACAGCTGCAAGGAAACGAATTCTGCCAACAACCCAAGTGATTTTGGAAGTGGGTCCTTTCCTGGTCAGGCTTTCAGATGAGGACTCAGCCCTTGTAGCCGCCATGATTGTGGCCCGTGAGACCCTAAGCAGAGGATCTGGGAAAGCTGGGCCCAGATTCCTGACCCATAGAATCAGTCAAACAGTAAATGTGTTGTTTTAAGCTGCATGCTTCTGGTAAGAGAATATTATGACTATGAATAAATTATACACTGAGTCTAAAATTTGTAGATACTTGCAAAGGACCTAGGATGACCATGTAGGGCCAGAAAAATTTCTTTGGCTTGTCTAATAATTAAATTAACATAATAGATTAACAGAAGAAAAACCAATTTCCTACGTACAGGAGTCCCTTAAAAATATGAGACTCCCTGGCATCAGGAAATTGAGGTTTACAAACCATCCTGAGCTAAGGAAAAGGGACCAAGTGCCTGGGGCTTCAAAGGGAAGGAAGACAATTCACAGGAAGATGGGAAGATCAGGTGTTTTGTAAACCAATGTTTGCTATGCCATGCAGATAGAAAGGTGTAAAAAGTTACCTGGCTGGCTCTGTGGATAGATTTTGAAGATTTATTTATTTATTTATTTGAGAGAGTGAGAATGAGAGAGAGAGAGAGAGAGTATATGAGAGGGGGGAGGGTCAGAGGGAGAAGCAGTCTCCCCGCTGAGCAAGGAGCCCGATGCGGGGCTCGATCCAGGGACTCCAGGATTATGACCTGAGCCAAAAGCAGTCACTTAATCAACTGAGCCACCCAGGCGACCCAGAGCATACGATTCTTGATCTCAGGGTTGTAAGCTCAAGCCTCACGTTGGGTGTAGGAGATTAGTTAAAAAAAAAAAAAGTTATCTCTGCTAATAGCTCTCTCCTGGTACTGGTTTCCTACCTAAATTATTTTAGGCACTTAAGGAGGAGGTTAAAAGCTCTTCCTGAGTCTGCCAGGCCCAGATTATCTTCAGTTTGAAATAATCCACCTACCAAAGTGGCACATTTTGCGGTGATGTATTCTACTCCCCTTCAATCAAGACAATTTCATAAAGAGGAACATAGTTGGAGAACTTCCATTATTTCTTTCACCATCTAATACAGAGCTACTACCTTCACGATAGTCGAGCATCAGCATATAGATTGACATGGAGATCGATGGAACAGATTGGAGTCTCAAAACAGAGTTACGCATACATGCTGTATTGATTGCTGACAATTCAATGGCAAATTTTCAACAGAGTGTTAAAAACAATTAGATGGCCTTACACATTAGAAAAAAAGAAAAGAACCTGGATCCTTAGCTCACTGCATTTCTAAAAACTAATTCACACTGAACTGTAGATTAAGAGTTCCAACTGTGCATCTTCTAGAGGAAAACAGAGGAGAAAATGTAAATGACCTTCAGTTGGGCAAAGATTTTTCAAATAGGACAAAAAGAGCATAAACTATTAAAAATGTTCATTTTGACAAATTCAAAATTAAAAACTTCTTCTCTTCCAAAGACATTTTAAGAAACTATGGATGCAGTCGATGGATTGGGAGAAAATATTTGAAATATATCTACCTAATAAAAGACTTTTTACCCAGAATGCGGAAAGGTCACTTAAGGTCAATGCTAAGCATAGTGACAACCCAATTGAAAAAAAGAAGTGCAAATGATCTTAGTAGACATCTCGAGAAAGATATATAAGTGGTAAATAAGCTCAAGAAAAGATACTCAACAGCATTAGCAATTGGGTAGATGCAAATTCGGTTCACAGTAAGACATTACTCCACGTTCACCAAAATGCCTAAAACCGAAGACTGAAATCACCAAAAGCTGGGGAGTTGGTCTATTTCTGGCGGGAATGCAAAGTGTTACAGGCACTTTGGGAACGTGCGACAGTTCCTTAGAAGAGTTACGCAAACACTTACCATATGTCCCAGCGATTCCACTCGGAGCGTTTACGCAACAAGAAATGAAAACTGGAGTTTGCACCGAGATTCTAATGTACAAAACTGCTTTGTTTAAAATAGCCCCAGACTGAAAAGAACCCAAACACCCATCTGTGGTACAAGGATAAACAAACTGTGATGTATCCAGACAATGGAACGCCACTCAGTAATTGAAAAGAGCAAATCACCCATACGCAGAAACGTCTGAGTGGATCTCAAAGCAGTGTGCCAAGGGAAAGAGGACAAATACCAAAGGCAACATATTGGATGGATTCATGTATGTGGAACTCTAGTAAAAGCTCACGTAGGGATAGAAAATTAGCGGTTGTTCAGGGATGGTGGTGGACAGTGACCTCAGGGGCACAGAAGAGGACATTCAGGGGTGGTGACAACGTTTGTGGTGGCTGGTACCTGGTTGATCACATTTGTCAAAACTTATAGAATCACTCACTTATAACTTGAATTGTACTGAATGTAAATTGTACCTCAAGAAAGCTGATCAGACATACATTAACAATATAAAATAGTGTACTTAAGTTAAGACACCATGAGAATATGGAGGTGAATAAAACATGACCCCTCCACCCCACCAAAAACTTCCAGCCTAGAAGAAGAAATAGGCACGTGTATTATGAGCTATAATCCACGGCAAACTGTGATGAATCATATGATCTCCTATGAATCAGGATTGCATTTGTTCTAAGTAATAGGGATTCACCACAGTGATTCAATAAGAGGAGGTTACATTTCTCTTATAGAAAAATCTGGTTGATGATATTAATTCAGGAGCTCAAAGAAGTCAAGGTGGATGTCTTTGCAATTTTTCTGGCTTATTCCTCATGGTTGCAAAAATCCCGCTGCCTCTCCAGCCATCACAACTTAATTCCAGGCAAAAAAGGGTAGCGTGAGAGGAAAATATCTGCCAGGTTTCCCCCGTATCAGTGTAGCAAAAACTTCCCAAGAACCTCCCCCCTCCACTGGAGACAACGCTAAGCACTTATTAGTCAGAATTGGGTCATATCATCACCCACAGCCGCAAGTAAAGCAAAGAGAGAAGACAAGACTTGTGCTTTGAACAAAATATGGGTTGCTGAGGTTAACAAAAGAAAGTAGATTGCCACAGAATAGGAAGCTAAAAGAAATGATCATGTACCAATCAAAGTTAGTGCCATAAAGGCATTGTGAAAGAGGAGGAAATCGATTTCATCTGAGAAAAAGCACTGAGCCAGAATCTCATACTGTGAATTGCAAAGTCTCTTTTCCCGTCTCTGGGATTTCAGTGTTTTACTCGGGCTTGTGAGCACCGTAGTGTTGGACGGCGTGAGGCCAGAGAGGGAACTGGTGTCTTCCGTTGCCCAGAACCAATCATGCTGAATACGATTGTTCCTCTGCACACAACAGAACCGACTCCTGAGTTGCAACACCTCCGGAACCCAAGAAACCGAACCCTAGCAACGACGAGGAGAACTTCCTCCATCTTTCAAAATATCAACATTTCAAAAGAACCTCACTGTAACTAAACCCGGTTTTTTGAAAATCAAAGTTACCTTGAGTTTCAAGGTAGGTCATTTGCTTGACACGGGATCCGTCATAGAACGGTGTTTATGGTGAGTGTTTATGGTGAGCAGGGTATTTCGATGAGTGAGCTGTAGTCTTCATTCAGTTATTCATTACTCATTATTCATTGAGATGTAGTGGGTTGTTGATGGTGTGCCGGATCCAGCCTAGACCGTGAGGACAGGCTTTTCCTCCCAGTGCATACAGTCCTGTGGGGGAGGGAGGGGCTGGTCCTGAAGAATCACACAGTCAAACATCGGTTTGTCTGAGAGGTCAGGGAATTCTTCCATGGGCAGCTGACTGTTGGTCTCCTGCCTGGCAGATGGATGAACAGGAGATGAGAAGATGCAGGTGAGGGAGACAGGAGTTCCGGGTGGAGGGGGCAGCACATATCCAAGGCCCCGGGGCAGAAGAGACTGTGACAAATACCGGGAGCTCAGCGAAGGTCCTGAGAGGCTGGAGCTAGAAAATGAGATGAACATGAGGGAGGAGGGGGATGAGGACGAGGACAAGGAGGAAGAAGTGGGAGGAAGACAGGACATTCTTCTTGAACAGGGAGGCAGCCCCACCTGATTGGTGGTTAAAGCACCACTTTGGCTGCAGTTGGGAGACCAGGTCGGGTGGACAGGAGGTGGGGGGTTGTCCTGCCGTGCACGCAGCTGCTGGATGAATAACATGAGGACATCTCGTTATGCCAAGCCCCGTGCTAAGTGCTTGGGCTGCAGTCTCTCATTTACTCCTTAGCACAACTGGAGGAAGGGAGAAATATTAACATCTTCGTGGTGCAGGGGAGGAAACTGGGGCTCAGAGAACACAGGGGTTTGCAGCATTAGGGCTGGGACACGAAACCAGGCATCTGGCTTCTCAGCGCGTGTTCTTCACCACGGAGAGCAGTTGCTCAAACAGGTGTGAGCAGCCTCAGGTAAGGTTTTGAAGTAGGGGGTTGTGCACAATGTCACTGAGTTTGTGATGGGCTCCAATAAGACAGGTGGATATGAGGCTCTGCACCTGGGAGGTACACGTAGAATTAAGAATTATGTGCACACATGCTTGATGGGTAAACACAAGTTGTCCAGACCAAAAAGCAGGGGGCGGTAGGGTTTTGGGGACGGGGGACTCCCCGGCTAAGCAGATGCAGATGCTGTCCCTTCCTGCCGCGGGCAGTTGCTCTGCAGATGTGGAAGCCAGAGTGGCCGGATAGTACGGCTTCTCCAGGAGCTACCAGAGCCCTGGAACGGAATGGGAAAAATCTCCCAAGTTTCAAATTCAGGTAATCAACTCTACTTTTGTCTTGAGCATCGTACAGGTTACCACCGAACGGGCAAAGCAGATGAGAAACAGGCCCTTAGAGAAATCACTGCCTGCAGAAGTCTGTTTAAAACCTCGAGATTCGATTTCTGGTTTGGGATTTGAGCTGCACTGAGTTGTTTCAGACGAGTGGTCCGGATGCTGTGAGCACAGCCTGGTGGGCCTGGTCGCTGCTTCTGAGCAATTCCAGCAATCCTCCTGACTCGAGGCCGTGGGGACCCGCTCCTGCTACTTAAGACATGGGCTTCACGTCGGAGCCCGGAGGCACGGAAGAATGAACTTGCGTCATCGATCAGAAGGCACGGTGCACAAAGCCTCCTGGATGTTTTCCACCCTGCACCGGTCTCTGCCGTGTGAGGAGTTCGAACTATAGCTTTGAATCACAAATTTACTAAGAAAACCAATAATGGGGGGAAAGTAAGTTGAAGTGAGAGCACAACTTTCTCTTTAGTTAGAAGCCACGCTATCTTGCTGATGAGCAGCAAAGGCTCCCATTAACTAATTAGATTTGCATCTGCGAATGAGGCCAGGGGGTCTAATGCTGCCTTCCACTGCTCCTTTGAAATCCTAAATAGAAGTATGGACACACGTTTAGCAACACAATGAAAATAAAATCAAGTTTGAATGGAAAAATCCATTGATTCTTTTTCTATAGGCAGAAATAAAGTAATTTAGTGCTTTTTGAACTCAAGCAACTAGTAGTCTCTGTCCATTCCAATTAAATGTGCAAGGAAGAAATGATTCTCTATGTTAGTGAAAGACTGAGTCAAATTGAGGGTCAAGGTCTTTTTAGTGGATAAAACCTATCAATAAATAGACACATGAGGGAAAAAATGTACATTTTTTTTTAATTCAAAGTAAACTCCACGCTTTTTCTTTGATGTGGAATAAGGATTTTTGTTGTGTATTGTTGTTGTATTTAGGTTTTGTTTTCTTTGTTTTCTTTTTTTTCTTTTTGGTAGGCTCTATTGAGATCAAGACCTGAGCTGAGATCAAGAGCCAGATGATAACCGACTGAGCCTCCCAGGTGCCCCTTTGTTTTACTTTTTAAACAAATCAAACCACTAGGTTTTACATTCCACAAGGGCGGGTACCAAAACCCTTTGAGAAACCAACGTCCAATGTGAGTTGCTTCAAAGGATGCTGGGAACTGCGGTGGGTTTTCAAACACACGTGCTATTGTTTCGGGCAGCCATTTAGTTTGTGTTGTAGGGTCCAAGAATGACGGACACCTGGATGTCTTAGCATTCTTAAAAGATGGTGATCTATATGGGATGGTTGTGGATTTGGAGATTTCAGAAATTTAGAAAATACAGAAATTAGGGATATGTGCTCTTCCTCTGCCCAAGTCTTGGCTAAATCTCACCCCATCTGTGTTTCCTTTCCTTTTGTTGGATCAGATCAGTGTGTCCCAGCTCCGAGGAGTGTGTCAGTTTCCAAACAGAAAGCACGTGTAGCCTGCTTATAGTTACTGCATTCCACCTTCTAACCCTCTGGTTGTAAATAATATTGATAAATTGTATTCCACCCCCCTTCTTCACAGTTCAGTGAGGAATACTATTTATTTGCAGAAACACCCTGACAACCTTTTTCTGATAATCCAATCTCTAAGCCAAAGGGCTTCCTGCCTTAATGAAAGATAAACATTGCTTATCGTTCCTAAATTTTATGATAATCCTAAAATTACTACTCTCCGCACCAGAAATCAGTCTATCACTGAGCATCTAAACCAGTGGCTCTTGACTGGGGCCAAGTTAGTCCTCCCGGGGAAATTTGGCAGCATGAAGACATTTTGGGAGTGATTCTGCAGGTGCTGGAGACCTGGCGTTGCTACGGGCAACCAGCGCGCAGAGCCCAGGGATGCTGATAAGCATGTCTCGGTTCAAGGACAGCCCGCACCAGAGAACCCTCTGGCTCTGTGTCAACACTGCTCAGGTCGGAAAACCCTGGTTTAAACCAAATGGTTTACAATTTAGAAAGATTTCTCACTTGAGGGAGAAGTGATTATGTCCGAGTCGAGAAGCAACTCTCTTTCAACGAGGGGCAAACTATTTTTACAACATGCTCGTGTCCGTGGTCATCGCTGCTCCAAGTCCTGCACTGATTCCCCGGAGAAATAGATCAATTCCTATTTATCAGCAGAGAGAAAGCTGGAGCACTCCTCTGCAGATGGTTCCAATTCCCAGCACCTTCTTGGCAGCGGGGAGCGCTGGTGAGTGGCCGGACCTGCATTGACTCAGAATACAATGCTCCAAATCACAGTGTAGAAGGTGTCCAGATTGGATTCTAAAGATCAGTCTGGGTAATAATAAAGGTTCAATAATTGATGACTTTCACTAATAGCTCTAGATTGCAAATCAATGTTCTTTGTTCTCTGCTTCCGTAAATTAATGTATTAAGGAGGGGGGAAAATCCATACATAACCCTTGAAAAATGTTGCAAAAATCTAATTCAACTCTTAAGAAACAAAACCATGGTGTCATTAATATCAGATATTTTCAGGAAATGAAAAACTAAAAATCATTAGCTATTATAAGGCAATCTGTATATTCCTGCCCAAATGTTAGTGTTTGTTTTCAACCATGAGATAATTTTGTGGAAAAGTATCAGTGCACAGAAGTGATAAACAGCCATTCAACATATATATCCATATACATGTATATATGTATATATTTACATTTCCTGTGAATTTTCTAATTAGATTAAAAACATGAAAGAAAAATTCTGACTCTTCTCTACCATAATTTAATTTGACATTTACAAATATTTTGGCTATATTTTCATTTTTTTAAAGTTTATTTATTTATTTGAGAGAGAGTGAGAGAGAGTGCACGAGTGGGGGGAGGGGTAGAGGGAGAGGGAGAAGCAGGCTTCCCACCGAGCAGGGAGCCCGATGACGCGGGGCTCGATCCCAGGACTCTGGGATCATGACCTGAGCTGAAGGCAGACGCTTAACAACTGAGCCACCCAGGTGCCCTTGGCTGTATTTTCAAACAGGTGCACTATAGGGGAACAGCCCCACCATAGTAAATATCCATGAACAAGTCTACAGAGGCCACTCAAGCAAAAGCTTGACCACACTTCATGGGAGCTCGGAAGGACCTCTGGTAATTCTCCCAGAGCACGACAGGGTTGGAGACCTGCGGAGGCTGAGACCCTCTCCCTGGAAGGCTGTCATGAGGCCTGGCCTCCTGGGGTCTGAGGAAGTAGGAGGCTTTTTGCTCCATGTCCCTCACATGGAGCATAGACCACAAAAACACTTAGCTGCAGTCCAGGACTGACTCAGGCAATAGGATGCAGTCACTTTGTGGTGTCTTTTGGCCCCTTTCAGTGTCATCCCTTCTGGTGTGGGACAAGGACCATGGGGAGCTAGCACTCTTCTCCATCCACATAAGCAATAAATTGAATCTAACAGAGGTTTACTGTGTCTCTGTTGGTGGAATCAGTCTCGCCTTCACCTTGGTCTTGTCTGGGCATCTCATGCCTACAATGGGGAAGGAAGAGCCCATGGGAACCAAGTAGAGAAAGCATATAGGATGCTGACTTGAGATAACTCATTTTGGGAACACAAATCCCAGTAGGTTCCAGGGAAAGCAACGCAAGGGAGGGAAATGGGATGATTGCACATAAAAAGGGAACAATGGAAGGTATGTAGAACCAAAGAATCAGGCTCCTTCTACAAGGGGGCTGGGCCAAGCTCCAGGCAACTGTTGCCATGGAGAAATGTGAGCTTGAATCGACTGTTTCTTCCCGATAATTCCATCAGCACATAACGTGCATTTGACTCCATTATGGTTGCCATTTATACAAGAGATCCCTTCTGATTTCACCTGCACAACTACATTCTATTTCTAGTTCTGCTACTTCCAGACTTGGTTGTATTAAGCAATTAATTTTTTTTTTCTATTAAGGAGGAAATAATATCAGCTTTTATTAGTTTGGGTGATTTCAAATACACACAAAAAATTGCAATAACAGAAACCTGACTCCAGACTAACTTAGAAAACAAGGAACTTGCTCATTATGTACAATAGGCAACTGTGTACATAGCTAGTTGATTCAGGGGCTCAGGGGTGTCATAAGAACATGTTCTCTCTGTCAGAGGTCAAGGAAATCTCCAGAACAATCTTCTTCACACTCTGCACCTGAAGAGGCAATGACTGAGATTCACCAGGACACAGAGCTTGAGAGGCAAGGGCAGGTCAGAGTAGAGAGCATCACCCCCTAAAGACTCTAAACATCACCATCTAAATCTGAACGGGAAGGAAGCTCATTCTGTGAGGCTCAAGATTGCACTGATACCACAATCCTACAACACTTCACCTGAGAAGAAAACTACAGGTTAATTATCTCTTATCAATATAGACACAAAAATCCTCAACAGAAGAGTAGTAAGCTAATAAAGCAACATATAGAAACCATGGCCACATAGGCTTTACCTCAGCTGTTTCAAGGGTGCCTGGCTGGCTTAGTCAGTAGAGCGTGTGACTCTTGATCTCAAGATCATGGGTTCTAGCCCCACTTTGGGTGTAGAGATGACTTAAAAATAAAATCTTAAAAAGAAGTTGCTTTAGATCTGGAAATCAATTTATGTGGGACACTGTATCGATAGAATAAAGGTCAATGACCACATGATCATCTCAATAGAGTCAGAAAATATTTTGTGAAATTCAAAACTCTATCATGCTAAAAAGCTTAACAAAATAAGAACCTAAGAGAGCTTCTTTGACCTACGAATAGCATTTACAAATATCCCACACTTCACAACAAACTTAATGGTAAAACATTGAATGTTTCTTCCCAGTGTCGTGGAAGACACAGATGTCTGCTTTTACAACTTCCTTTCAACATTGTCCTGGAGATTTCACCCAAGGCATTTAGGCAAGAAAATGAAATGTAATGAATCCAGGTTGAAAAGGAAGGAAACTATGCTGTTTGCAAATGGCATGATCTCGTATTCAGAAAATGTTAAGAAATTCATTTACAAATGTCTTAAACTAATAAAACAATTCAGTAATGCAACAAGCTTGCAGGAGATAAGATGAATGTACAAAAAAAATCAATTGTATTTCTATACACTAGGAATGAGTAACACAAAAATTAAATTAAGTGAACAATTCAATTTGCAACAGCACCAAAAAAGAATAAAATACTAAAGAAAAATGTAACCAAAGAAACAAAAAACTTGTACCTTAAAAACTACAAGACAGTGTTGAAAGAAATTAATATTTCTTTAATTTAATTTTATTTACACTCAATTAATTAACATATAGTGTCTTATTAGTTTCAGAGGTAGAAATTAATTTTCTAACTAAGGTAATTTGTCAAGAAAATGAAACAAAAGACATCAGAATTGGAAAGGAAAAAATAAAACATGTGCATGCAGATGTTATAGACTTATATATAGAATATCCTAAGGAATCTACATAAAAACCATTAGAAATAATAAATGAATTCACTAAGGTTTCAGAATAAAAGACTAATACACAAAAATCAGTTGCATTTCTTAGGGCGTCTGGCTGGCTCAGTCGGAAGAGCATGGGACCCTTGATCTCAGGGCCATGAGTTCGAGCCCCATGTTGGGTGTAGAGATTACAAAAAAAGAAACTTAAAAAATCAATTATATTTCTAGACAGTGGCAATGAGCAAACTGTGAATGAAATTAAGAAACTACATTTATAACAGCAGTAAAAAAAATTAGGAATGTATTTTTAAAAGAAGAGCCAATTATATATACTCTGAAATCAAAAGCATTGTTGAAAGAAACTTAAAAAGACCTAAATAAACGGAAAGAGATTCCATACTCCTGGATTGAAAGACTTAATAATATCAAGATGACAATGCTTTCAAATGGATCTAAAGATTACATGAGATCCCTGTCGGAAGCCCCACTGACTTCCGTGGGAGCTGACGGGCTGACTGGGAGAGTCACATGGAAATGAAAGGACACAGAATAGCCAAACCATCTCAGAAGAGGTAAGATAACGTTGGGGGACTCACACTTCTCAGTCCCGGGGCTGAATACAAAGCAACAGTACGGAAGCAGGTGTGACGTCATGTGGGGATACGCGAGAGACCCGCGGACTGGAAGACCAATAACACCACGTGTTGGTGAGGAGATGGTGAAGTTCAACTCTCACTCTCCCCTGGTAGGAATGTAACGTGGCGCAGCCACTTTGGAAAGGAGTTTGGCAGTTCTTCCAAACATTAAGAATAGAGTCACAAGGTGACCTAGCAATTCCCTTAATTTAAGGCACACACCCTGGAGAAATGAAAACATACATCAACACAAAGTCTTGTGTTAATGTCTTTAATACTTGTAACAGCATTATTGATAATAACCCCAAACAGAAACAACTCAAGTGTTCATCTGTGATGACCAGGTAATGAAAACATGGGTTATCCATACAATGGAAGTAAATGTGACACCATGCATTAAATTTAAAATACTATGATGAATAAAAGAAGCTATTTACAAAAGTTGACATACTATATGATCCCATTCCCATGAAATGTCCACACTGGGTAAATCTATAGAGCCAGAAGGGACAGGGGGATGCCTAGAGCTGGTGGGGCTGGGCGGTCATTGGGAATGGCTGCTAGTGGATGTGGGTTTTCTTTTTGGCTTAATGAAAATATTTGAAAATTGATTGCGATGATGGTTGTGAATGTACTGAAAATTACTGAATTTTTACACCTTGAAGGGATGACTGGGTTTACAACATCTCAATTAAAAAATAAGCTAATAAAAAGTACCATTGCATCTAGCCATGCTATTGCAATATTTAAAAATGATCAAATAATGATTCAGGAGGCACTTTATTAAACTCCAACTATGTATTCTACGCATGCCGGTGCTTTCCTTGTGTTTTTGGCACAAATGAGAATGTCCAAAGGATGGTGCAAGATCTCCTTCTGGGCTTTCTGTCCTGGGGTGCCTTCTGTGTTCACTGTCATCCAGATCTCCCTGACTATCAGTGAGGGAACACTGATTTTTCCAGAAAAAAAAATGATATGCAAAGGGACTTTTTCAAATAAGTAATGAGGAGGTGGTGTATTTATTCTGTCTTCACAGATCCAATTCATTGGGTGAAACCTGGAGCAAAACTCATTTTAATGAAATGCTTTGCAATCCTAAACTGAGGGGGAGAAAAAAAAAGAGGAGCATCTCTGTTCAGCAATGTTGAACTAACTAAACTGTGATTACTTTTCTGAAAACAAAAATTGTTACATGAATACAGAAAGTAATCATAATTAGGATTGAGAAGAGCAAGAAGGACTGAATTAAAAATCTTCATCTTTTATTGATCACATACATTTTTCATAAGAAGCCTATTTTTTTACTAGTTCAGGCTAATAAAAAAGCCATTATTGTACAAAACTGTTGAAACGATTGGCCTGGAAAAGCTGTTTTCCAAAACTCTCATTTTGCAGGGGGCTTAGAGAAGTCAAGTTCACGTGGGTGCTTCCTCAGTTTCTTAATCAGAGACTGTCTGCGAGGTGGTTGCCACAAGCCAGCAGTTTACATACAGCCATGGGGGGTCACCAGCTCCCACCCCATCATCCCTGATTTCCACCAGGCTGCCCGAGCAGGAAGGGAACGCAGGACCACAGCACTGGGCTCTGACCACAGGGCTTCCCGGAGAATGTGTCCCCCGACGGGTAAGCTCCTACCTTCTGAGCTAACTCACATGAAGCCAAGCTTCCCTTACATGGATGCCTGAAGCTCAGAAGAGCAAGACCAAATACTCCCTGGACTGAGCTACTTTGATGCTCCTTGAGCCCTCCCTGCATCTGGCTTCAGAAACACAGCGAAACACTCATTTTCTTTCCAGCACACATCACTGCCTCTGTGTTTATAGATAGGAAATGGAGTTTTCTTGTGGCCATGGAGAAGGATCATAAGAAAGGCATGATTTTAAGCAATTCTTTATTGAGACAATGTGGAGAATTAAACCAAAGGCTTTCAATGGCGGGAAGGGTGTGGGCAATGTAAGATTTTGTTTTCATCTCCAACTCCAAGTAACATAAATGCCCCACAGGGTGTAAATCTATAAAGGAGTTATGCGTTCACATGACAAGATCCGGATTTGGGCAGTTTATAGATGATGCGGGGGGCTCATGTCGCCACCGAGAGCCCAGGTCCTTCTCTCTTCTGTCTCCCGAATTCAGCAGGTAACTCCCATCACTGGGTCACAAAATGATGCTCCCCCTCCAAGCTTTATATTCCAAGGAGGTCAAAGAGGGTAATGTCAACAGACTTCTCATAAGTCTTTGCTTTTTATTTGGATAGCTCTGCCTTCTCTAAAAAATTTCACTTATGTGGCATTGGTTCAAACTGGGTCAGATGATGCTTGATTGCAAGGAAATCTGGAAAGTATTTTTGCTTTCCAATCCCTGGAGTAAAGGAAGACAGGGAAGAAGGGTGGATTTAGGGGGGCTAACTTGAAGTATATGCCATAGGGAATGAAATCCTTCAATAAAATAAGAAGTGCTGGGTGTCTGGGTGGCTCAGTCGGTTAAGCGTCTGCCTTCGGCTCAGGTCATGATCTCAGGGTCCTGGGACCGAGCCCCACATCGGGCTCCCTGCTCAGGGGGGAGTCTGCTTCTCCCTTTCCCTCTGCCCCTCTCCCTGCTCATGCTCTCTCGCGCACACGCTCTCCGCTCTCTCTCAAATAAATAAATAAAATCTTTTAAAAAAAATAAGAAGTGTTTTCAGGACACCAAAAGAGTGAACAAATATTGCTAGTTGGTACTTTCAGTGAATTTGATTTTATCTCATCTTAGAAATTATCACAAATACTGATTAAGCACGATTCGGACGGTTTCCTTTACAAATATTCCATTAACCAAAAGCGATGTCATTGTTTGGGGAGACACACATCCGCTACGATGGGGGAGGTGATGGTGGGTGGACAGAGCTGAAGAGCCAAGGTTAAACGCGACTTTGCTGCCCAAAGAGAAAGAGCGAAACAGAATGGTTGGCATTAACTATTAGGTGTGTCGCACTCAGCTCCACTCAAAAATCCATGCATAACCTGTGGATGGTTAATACAGCTAATCTCGGGGACCCGGGTTTGCTATCCAATGTAAACTGGAGGAGTGTCACAGCCTTTAATTAAATCTGTTTTCTGGGAGAGGCTGCTACTCACCCCGACATGATTGGATGTCTCTTTACTATTAATTCTGCTTATTTTGCATGTGAGTGCAATCAAATGACAACGTGCACACTTCTGTTTGGCCTCTGAAGGGCAACAGTCTGTGTTCGTTTTGTGGACGTATTTCTGCTCTCCATAGAATGGCTAAAAGGGTTGGTAATTAAGATGGGGTCAAATGCATCAGGAGATTCTGGAAAAGCATGTCTAACACAGTGACACTTCTAAAAGAGGAACTTTTACTCAGATTGGCAGCAAACGAAGGTCCCCGGGGTTGGAGCTCGAAGCAGCAGGTTTTCCACGCCCATGTGTCAAGCCCTCTTGAAGTTTCCTTGACTTCTGTCTGTGTTGCCTTAATCTTTCTCAGTCAAGAAGAGAAGTAGGTTTGCATTGAAAGGAAAAGGCAAGCTTAGGGCGTGTTAAGATCACAGGAGTGGGTGGGAAATTGAAAGCCAATGGAGCGTGCTATTTCTCCTTCCTGGAATGTTCCATTTGGTCTTCAGGGATGGTCTCTCTCTTCATCCGGATCGCAGTCTGCGTGTCACCTCCTCACGGAGGCTTTCCTCCCTGGCACAGCACCATTGCCAAGTGACTGGATCATACAACGTATGTCTTCACAATGGTTACCAGCGTGCTCCTAGTTTATCAGTGTTCCTGTTCATCTGTTCAGTGATCATGGCTCTCCTTAACTTTCCAATTAATTGACGACAGGGACAATGCTCATTTATCTATTTAAAACTATGCATTGGGGGCGTCTGAGCACCTCAGTCAGTTAAGCATCTGCCTTTGGCTCAGGTCATGATCCCAGGGTCCTGGGATGGAGCCTCGCATCGGGCTCCCTGCTCAGTGGGAAGCCTGCTTCTCCCTATGCCTGCCAGTCCTCCTGCTTGTGCTCTCTATCTCAAATAAATAAATAAAACCTTAAAAAAATTAAAGCTATGTCTTGATCTTAGGCATCAACCCAGGTTCTGCTCCCTGATGGAGCGGAGTTTCAGTCCTATTCACCAGGCTCCGTTCAACACCGTGGAGAACGGCTGAGCCCTGTCAGGGTTTCACGTTATCTGCAAGGGAAGCTGAAGGACAACTTTCTGGCTTCTCCCTTAGGGATCAGAAGGGCTCACGAAGCGGGAAATTACCCAGGCATTCACACAGTGTTCAAACTATGCTGGGCTGCCACAGTGTGACAAATGTGCGCTGCACACAGCACCCTGTGGGAGGGGCCCTCGGGTCGGCGCATCTGTTGTAATCTAAATTTGTAATCCATTGTTCTAAATTAGCACTCTGGGCAATCATCAGTCCTGTGGGGCTTTGATAATGTTTCGAGAGCCTCCTGGTGCTCACACACCCTCATTCTTGGTGGTTCTCAGGTTCCCTTCCTCTGTCGTCCCTGGGGACATCAGTGCGAGCTCAGTTCCCCACCTCACTGCGATGGCGTACGTTCCCGGGATGAGAACTCCCATGCTCTGTGGCCATGTCTTCCTTTGCAATAGGGCAGCAAGCTTGCCTCTGGTTTTATTAGTGCCCAAGGTAATGAGAACTGATAATATACTTTTCACATTCTTTAAACATTCTATGTTGTAACATAATCATAGACGCCAATTTACAGGCAAATTCTGGATCAGGTTTGCTTCTAATTGAGGTTAAATCCTAGCCACCTGCCATCAATTTAAACTCGTACTGGGACAGTGAACTCCCATACCCGAGTGAGAAGCCGGGGCTGGGAGACCGTGGGGATGGTGGTGGACCCGGCATCCTGTAGGGAGGGCGGTGCGTACTCAGATCCAGCTGATTGTTGCCAAGTCAGAGCTCAGGCCGAGGGTAAGCAAATCTAATAAAAGAGGAAGAGGCAGAAATTTTGAAGCTTATCTGTAATCTTGTTATTTAAAAAAATGTTGGGAACTAATTAAGATGAAATTTAAACAGAGAGCACCTCTAAGGGGACAACACTATGGGGCTGTTTGCCTGAAAATTGTCTGGTTTCCATCTCCGACCTACGTAGACTCCATCAAAAGCCATTGTTTCTTTTCCAGCAGGTGATGTGGTATTATTGACACCCCTACCATTCCTTGAAGCTGATATGATGATTCCAACGTCCTTTGCACTCAACTTTTAAAAATATTTTATGGCTAGAATTAACAGTTATAGGGGGACATGCCATTGATATCAGAAACCACACTCGGTGTTTCGAAAATTAAGTAAGCCCAATGTGAGAAATCAGAGCTATGGTGGGTACCATGTAGAAGAATGATGCATGTTTTCAAATCTGTTCTGCTCATTCAGCTGATAAAAATTGTAAAATGTTATTTTGCCGTCATGGTTATAGTCAGGTCGGGTGTGAAGGGCTTTCTGGACAGCTGCGTCTAAAATTACTGATTTTGCATATTTAATTCTAATATTACAAATAGTGAGATGCTTTTTAAGAGTCTGCACCTAAATGAAGCTGGCTAAAAGCAGAAGAATTGGAACACAGGCATGCTTCCCCGAGACAGGCGTTCTGCATCTAATGAATCTCATCTACAACAGGCATCCCCATTGATTGTTAGCGCACAGACATTTTTATTACAGTGTCTGGAATTAAGGATGGCTGGATAATCTTTACCAGCACAAACAGGCTTGCAAGTCATGACTTTAGGAGTTTGGTGTTTTCTTGTTTTCAGTGGAAACGGTCTTCTTACCCTTCTGGTATCATTTCTTATTTTCTTAGCATTGAATCATGAGTAAAAGTAACAGGTAGGGACATATTTCAGAGAGTGTAATTCTTTCTGCCATAAAATATTGTGGGAAATAAAGTGCCTGGACATTAAATTCTGAGCTCATTGCTTTCTACTTAAACTTCAATTTCCCCTGGTGGAATAAAAAAGTTTCGTGAACAGGGATCGCCATTTCCAACTCTGTTTTGGGTTGACTTGAGGAAGCACCACTGAGATTTTGAATGAGAATGGGGGGCCCTTCAGGGTGACTAATGGCCTCGGCAGCCCCGGGTCAGAGGCTCCCGGAGAACGTGGGGCTCACTCACGGTGGACCCCGCAATGAGGATAGCTGGTGCTCTCTGTGTCCACATAAGGGCAGAGCGAGCTGGCTTCTGAGTCTGGGGCGGTGGGAAGGGGAGAGAGGAACCACTGCCGCCCCGTAGGTGGCCCAGCGAGGAAGCGTGGAGCCTGGGAGTGTCTGCACATTGATGACATTCCACCTGCTACCCGTGTTCCAGCCTCCTGCCTGGCAGACTGTGGGCTGGTTGACACAGCTTCTGGGAATAGTCAGTGCAGACTCAACCCGCAGCTCTCCCGTGAGCGAGTGGGTGGTCCAGGCAGGCACCAGTGACATGCGGGGCAGCCGAGATCCTGGACACTGGAGTGAGACACGGAGCCCCAACCCAGGACACTGACGCGTGCTCGCTGCACGGGTCAGGACTCAGCGCGGGGTCCTCAGCTTCGGAGCCGTGGTCCGGGCCCCGGCGGGAAGACTCACACATGCAGATGCGGGGATCTGGGCTCTAGCCTCAGTGCGCGTCGTGACACATGAACACGGGCCGTGCTGAGCTAGAGGGCCCCCGACTCCTCCCTGCCCAGAGGCACCCCTGTCTGGGCACAGGCCGAGTGCCCAAAGATGGGCTTTCTTTCACAAATAGATTAAAGGCTCCAGGAAGGGCTCAGGCCCCTGTGGGCAACTGTGTGTGCAGGAAGAGAGCTCTGTCCTCATTTAGTGGATCTCTGGAAATGTGCTGAGCGAAACATAAAGTCATTGATTTTAGTACAGTTTGAAAAAGCAAAGCACCCAGCTGATACATCCAGGCCTGGAAAATGCAGGCCAGTAGAATCTTTCCTTCTGTTTTCTCTCCCTTTTTATATTATATTGATCCTTTATTTGGGAGAGAAGAATAGATTAAGGCCCTCCGCTCCTGCTCATCAGAGATCTCCTCCTCTCCCCTCCATATGAAAAGGTTCCACCTGTTTGGTGAACTTCTGTGGAGGATCCAGCAAATGTGTCCTCAGAGCATCTTCCCCGGGTTATCGTGAGACTTACCCAGTTAACAACGTTAAAAGTGCACCGCACCATAGTGTTACGTGTAAGGACTATGTTGTACAGCAGATGCTTAGAATTTATTCATCTTGGAGAAATGTAACTCCATACAACTGTAACTATATATAATAACACGGTAACTTCATACAACTTTGAACAAACACCATTTTCCCTCCCTTCCCCGCAACCCCTCCATCTAGGAGTTTAACTATTCCATATACCTGCTGGCCACTTGTATATCTTTTTTGAAGGAATGTCTATTCAGGTCCTTTGTCCATTTTTAAATAAAGTTCTGTTTTATTGTGTATGTATTTTTTCTGTTACAGAGTAGTAGGGGATTGTTAGAAGAAGTGGTTTTTATCAAGTTACACTTAAATATGATACATCTGTAAATGCCGGTATGCCAATATTCTGCAGGCACACAAATGCGGGAGATAATTCCGCCTGAGTGCAGGTGCACACGGGGAGATGGTTAGGCAGGTCACATGCCAGAGAAGCTGTCTGTGTAAGTCTTGGAGAATGGCCAACTCTCATCCCAGTAAAGAGGACCTGGGGCACATGGGAGACCCACTTACCATCTCAGAAGGCTGGAGATATTTCAATTACTTTTCGTTATCAGTTGACTTCAAAGTAATTAAAGGAAGTAAAAGCCCCGTAGAGAGTTATTTGCAGAGGGGGATGGAGAAGCGCATAAATACAAATGTTTATCAGGAAAAGACAATCAAACACGTGCCTTTTAAGAGTGAAAAGATACATAGCCTTTTCTGATGTTTCCCCTTCTCCTCTTGATGAAGGTGAATTATTTAACACAGTCAACACATTTCTAGTTTTCAATTTAATGAGTCCCACATTTGGCATATTATATTCCATTAGGCTTTCAACTAAGCCCCAGAGATAAAAGGTATTGTACTTCAAAGAAATGTGACTTTTTTTTTTGTATCCAGTATATTCAACTGGCATAAATTCAGACATACCATATCAGACCTCAATGAAATCCACATAAGAAGTTTCCCTGTTTGCTTTCAAAGTTCTTCTAAATTGCTCTCTTCCAGGCTATAATTGGCCTTTGTGAAGAAAGGGAGTGATGTTTGAGTGTGCGGATAAACACATCTGCAGAAGTCTATACATTTAGGGCCTGAGCTACTAAAGCAGATCTAGAAAATATAAGAGAACAGCTAAGAGAATTAATTAAATATTAGAGAACATAATGGAATTCTTAAAAACGGGAAGTGACGTCTATCCAGATTTGTAACCTTTGGACTTTTGCTTTGCAGGTTCCATTTCCAGCCCACCCCAGCCCTGCGCACAGCAAACAGTACGACCCCGTCTGGGACATTGACCCACTGGCCTCCCCATCCTTCTGGCAGAGCGGGAGCCTCATAGACCTGAGTTGTCTGGGCTGGAAGACGCGGTGAAGTTTATTTTCCCTGAACTTTGCCCAAATACCATGTGCCTCCTGGATCCTCCACATGCTCTCGATCAAAGTTTGGAAGTCAGACAGCAGAGCTTCCCGCTGTCCTGCTCCCCTGATCCCCTGTGCGGAGCCAGATTATAAGCGCTGTCCTTGGTATGGAGCCGACAGGATCCACACGTGGCCTTGGCAAGCACAGTTTAGTGTCTTTGATGAAGGTGTTTCCCCATTCTGGTCCCCAAGTTTCTTGTTGACAAACACAGGTGCAAGAGTTGCTTCTTCCTGGCCCCACTGTGAGGAAGGACTGTGTTCCTGTGTGCACGGAGGTCAGGAGGTCAGCTCGAGGCCAGATGCATACCAACGGCACACATGGTTACTCTGGGGAATGACAATAACCAGCATTCGTAATGCAGGTCTCCTTTGGGAGGCTTGTTTGCAAGCACTAGGTCTTTTCATCTATATGCCGTCTATAATGACATTTTTTTTAAAGATTTTATTTATTTATTTGACAGAGAGAGACAGCGAGAGAGGGAACACAAGCAGGGGGAGTGGGAGAGGGAGAAGCAGACTTCCCGCGGAGCAGGGAGCCCCATGCAGGGCTCAATCCCAGGACCCTGGGATCATGACCTGAGCCGAAGGCAGATGCTTAACGACTGAGCTACCCAGGCGCCCCTATAATGACATTTTTGCAGACAAGCACCCCTGAGTCCGGGAATACATGACCTTCTTAAACCACACGGCCAGCAGTCAAGGCAGAAGATCTTGCGGCCATCCTTCCACCACCAAGCCCATGACCTTCCCTTCCTATCATGTTTTCTCTTCTGTAGACACAGATCCTGGGCAACCAGCCCAAGTAGCTCACACTTGTACAATTACAGAAGAAGGTGGACGGGGTGGAAGGTCTTATTCGAGGGGTCTGGGGAGTACATCTTCCTTACGCTCAGGGATGAGGCTGGTGCCCTCTTGCTCCTCCAGCCATTCAGCCACCGAAGAAGGACCACCTCCAGCGACCACGAAGTGGTGGGTGCCGCCCACATAGAGATGATAGTGTATTTTGTTTGATCCCTACAATCTTTTTTTAAAAAAAACTTTGTATTTTGTAAATTTGCAAACATAGGCAAAAGTAGAGAGAGGAATGTAACATTCTCCAAATAGGCATCATCCATTTTCAATAATTTATCAACTGGCACCACACCGAGGGGGGTGGGTCACCTGCCTGAGAGCAAAGACCTGTGAGTTTGGGATCTTTTTCAAGTGCTGATTCAGATAAAATATGAAAGAAGTGGTTACTGACCTCAACTCCCATCCAAATGAGATGAAAATGAATAGAAGCCCATCTATAACCAAGTACTACCATATGAGGTGCACCACATTGTCTGGAGGGACTCCTCCCTGCATGCTGGCTGGGCCAAGTGGTTTTGTGGAGGAGGTGATACTCCCTGGGCCTTGGAGGAAGTGCAGCTTTAGGGAGACAGGATCAGTGGGGGATTTTCGGAGGCACAGAGTGAAAGCCCTGCTCCAGCCAACCGCTATGGTTGGGTCTGAGCTCACCATTCATTTCCGATCCCACAGGGACCCCCGCGATGAGGATCTCTGAATGCCCCGGTACATCTGGGACCAGGATCGAGGCCCTCTTTTTTTCTTCCCACCAGACAGGGACACCCCAAATTCTAAGCCTCTAATCACGGAGGCTGGCCAGGGTGTCAGCTGGACAGACGTTTCCAGGGAGGCTCTTGGGAGGTGGACCAGGAGGTTCAGGGGGAGGAGGGGATGGAGGAGGGGAGACTTCCTGTAGCTGGGGAGGAAACAAGCTTTTGGAAGCCGAGCGTAGTGGCTCCAACCCTCTCTGCTGCATATAGTTGAATCTTTGTAAATTACGACCATAAGGATGGTAGCAATTATAGTAACAATAATGGTAACACTGAGCTATTGATTCCATGTTACACGTTTGGCCCCGAGCTAGCATTTCACTTGCAGTATCAAATTCAGCCAATGCCGTGGGCATACAAGATAGTTTGTATCGATGTTCCCATTCTATAGAAGAGAAAACGGAGGCCCAGGAAGCCACAGTCCAGCAAGATGGTTGGGTTCCCCACTGGCCCCCAAAGCCAAGCCCACGGGTCAGGCCCCTGACCCCAAGCAGACACAGCCCCGAATTCCGCCGGCTAGCAGGGACCAGAAGGACTTCAAAATCTGTTAAAGCCCCAGCATGCATTCTCTTGGCCATGGATAAACTGCGGGAAAGTTCTCAACCTGGAGGCACAGCAGAGACCAGAAATCAGACCTCCCCCTCCTCACTCCCAGCTCCCTTCCCTTCCCAAACCCCACAGTCGAAGAGCAAACACGCAAACACGTGAAATACTGCCGCAGAGGGCTGGCTTCGGCAAAGCCTGAGCTACAAATTATTCTTCCCGGGCGGGGTGGGGGGGCTGTCAGAGTGGCAGGGCCCGAAGCAGATGTCGCTGTGAATTTGTCAAACCTTTGCTAACGGAAGAACTGTGGACCTGCAGAGAATCGAGTCCAAAATTAATTTCATTTTCTTTTTTTTTTCACTAGGTGATTTGGATGGGAATTTTTAAATGGCTTTAACCATGTCAAAGTGGGGTCTTTGACATTTCACAGTTCAATTTAGGTAGATAAAGTAAAATATTAAAAATCAAAGATACCTACGGTGCCCTCTCCTAATTACTATGTAGTATTATAGAGACATCCAGGTAATTTGTGTTGTAAAAAAAAATTCATCGGGGATTTGGTTTGCAATCCTACAGGATGCTGCTGTCAGTTTACTGTGAGAGATGTATACACGCTACGTAGTCTCTTCCAGGATAGAACAGCTGTGTGTATGTCTGGGGACCCTCTTTACCATCATTCTGGGGCTCCCTCTGCCCTCTCCTGTGCTAGGTCTCCTTCTCAGACCCCGTGAATTTTTCTTACTTGGTTGGCTTATTCCCTCATTCTGGGAAAGCACAGAATCCAGTAGCATCTTGAAATCATAGTAGATAATTTTTTGAGATCTTACATATCTGAAAATGTCTGTATTCTACCCTATTCGTGGTCACTGCATCTCACACTTGAATATATAAATCAATTTCTTTCAAAATTTGGAAGGTATTACCTCGCCGGCAGGGAGTGGAAGAAAGCAGGATTGCACCTTTTAGGAACTTGAAATGTGTAACTGATCCTTCTACACAAAGAGGAGTTTGATAGCTAGCAGAGAGTTTGGAGTGAAATTAATGGTCATGATCAAGTGTATAGAAAATCACACACATACACACACACAGATAATTATTAACTCAGGAGAGAAAAATGAAATATTGGAAAGCAAAGTATTCATAGGATACTACAAGTCTCCATTTGGATAAGGTTTAGGTAATTGTACGTTTGAACAAAATGAGGCTGAATATTCAAGCAGACAATGGCCAGGTCATAAATGACTGTAGAACCTGGAACCAAACCACAGGCCCTGCAGAGACTCTGCAGCAACCCTTCCAGAAGCCAGATCAGAATGTCCGAAGCAACTGGCCCAGACAGGTCAGACCTTGGTCAGTGACTTCCAGCTTCCCTCTTTTTTATCCCCATTTCCAATTCAAGACCAGCCAGGGTTTGCTCCCCGAACTCTCCCATAAGACGCCCCAGTTCTAGTTAGTTAGGCTTCAGCTTCCTCGCGCCGAAGACGTCCGGTATGAGCACCTGCAGCCTTTCCCCGGCCCTGCCTGCCTCCGTCTCTGCCGAACACAAGTGACGGTCACCGACTCCCTCGCTGGACCAAGCTCTGAGTGATGCCCCTGTGTGCGCTCCCGGCGGTGGGATTCATCTGTTTCCACCAGAGAATATTGACCCGGTGCGGGCCATGCTCTAACTCTGCAGGGAGGAGGAGAGCCGGGAAGGACATGTGTGCGGTGGGGATGGAAAAGGGAGAGAGATTCAGGCATGTCCTCCAGGGGAAGGAATCGAGAACACTCACAGCCGAGCAGAATAATAATATGCCAACCTATGTATGTAAGGTAGAGGTTGGGAGGTAATCCCAAAGGAATCAGCTATAAATGCTGGACTTTGGTCGAAGATGAATGGGCAAGGGATGGCTCTTGTAGTGATGAGCCTTTTAGAATTCTCTGACTCTGTGGGAAAATACCTCAATAAAACTAAAGCAAAACAAAACATGCATTTTGAGATGAATTGCATTTATTTCAATGAACACACACACGCACACACCCCAGTAACCCCACTGTGTGTTCTGGAAGGCCACAGCTCCCGAAAGAGATGTGTCACCACGCGAGTGTGGCAGGCAGGAGGTGGAAGTAGGAATCTGGGTGAATAAAGAAAATGAAATAAAGCGGAAGTGGCACTTTGCACAGACCAAGGCCACGTACCACGCAGCAAAGAGTGTGGGAAAGCACGTGCATCTCTGTGCTGGAAGTCAGGACAAAAAAAAAATGAGACCAAGAGAGAGAGATGTGGAGACAAGGAAGACAGATTCGGTGGAATGAAAAGAAATAAAGACATTTAAGCATCGTTGCAGGGAACTCTGATGTTCCGGACCGTGACTGTGGTTCTCCCAGTGGATCTGGGACTCACGGGAATTTACAAACTTGTAGTGAGTTACTGGTATCCAAATCTCATCCCACCACCTGCTTTCCAGGTGACCTTGGGTGCCGGCCTCCCGTTTTCCTCACCTGTGACGGGGAATAATGATACCTACTACTCAGCGTTGGTGACAATTAAATGAGATAATATATGGAAATCTCCCACCACAGGGCTTGACAGATAATTAGGTGTTAGTGAATGTTTGAAATGATAATTATGCGACGCTCTATGTTTATTTGGATTTTTAATGGAATTTCCAAAATTACGTCTTAGGAGAAAAACAGATGTGTTTTAATCTCCTTTCTGCCTCTCCCCAGTCTGCAGCTCTCAAAAAACACATTTGCATGTTTAATTGTAAATGAGTGAGAAGAACACATTTTGGTGAGAAAGAGGAAGACAACCAAAGGCACAGCAAGGGGACCTCTGAGTCCCAGCTCGGGATTGGAGCCGTGGGGTTGCAGGTGGAAAGAATGCCTGACCCAAGAGAGTATTAGCATATTCCTAGATCGAAGTGATGCAAGCAGGTTGGTCTGAGGACCCAGAGGGGATCCTGCAGGACCAGCCTAGAGGGTCCTTGACTTTGCAAAGGAAGGAAATCAAATGTGAGCCAGCAGGAGGTGGGAGCAGAATTTATTGAAGATAGAGAAAGAGCAGATATAGACTGAGTAAGTGTCCGGGAGACTCAGAAAGGAAACGAGGGAGTCTCACCTTTGTTGGGGGTCTGAGGTTTTTACTGAGGACCTCAGTCTGGTATATGTGTCCCCTCAGGCATCCAGGAGCCCGTTAGAACAAAGACAAGGGCCCAGGTGTTATTCCTTGGAGCCAGGAGGCCTTGGCGTCGAGATGACCAGCTCTGGTGGTCTGGAACACGCATATGATAGATTCGTCCCATCATTCTTGCCTGGTCCTTCCTTAGATCTTGTCTATTCTAGAGAAACCATTAACCCCTTGTCCCTTACAAGGAGGACACACACTGTTTGCACTACAAGGCGTGTATAGAGAGGGGGTGCAGGTCCTAGCAGAAATAGAAGCCTGAAAAGAAGCAAAGAGAAAAAAAATAGCTTTTTCTCTCATGGGGGTTCCCTTCAGTTTCCTTGTCTTATAAGTTTGGGAAATCAAATGGCCCAGGAACGGCTTTTCTTGAAATGAGGCTCTCTCTCAGGCAACCTTTCTCATCACTCTTTAATAGAGACATGGGTCAGAGGCATATTTCTTTCTTTTGTCTATGAGGAAAACGACCGCCCAAGGATGAGGATCAGCAGCATCAGACATTGGTTCCAGCGTGAGGGAGAAACAGTGCATGGCAGGGATTTTGCCAATGAGAAGATTCGGCTGAAAAGAGGCAGCAGAGTTCAGTCCCACAGTTGTAGCCACATGGGAGGCAGGCCCAACATTGGCAGGTCCAGGATCCATCTTCTGAGAAAGAAGAAATGCAGATTGTTGCGTGAACTCGCCTAACTGTAAAATGTTGCCTTAATTATTACTAAAATCCTGGTTGAACCAAACAAATACCATCATTTGGGTCTTATGTTCTGATACGTCTTCATTTCTTGACATCCCAGGGATCTCAAACGTGAAGGTGGTGTGGTCTGTCTGGACCTGACAGGCTTCCCTTTCCTGATCTGGAAAACAGGGGTGGAATCATGGTTTTCTGTGTGTATCACGAACAGTGAATGTGTTGCATGCTCTTGTTAATCCTATCTTCTGTTTTTCCTAAACCAGAATTCCCTCCTACACATTAAAAAACCAACAATGTGTTCTTACTCGAAAAGGGATGAGTTTTCCTCTGGCAGAGGAAGCTAATGAATAATATATCACTTCCAAATTATTTTGCATTCGTTAAGGCTTCTTACCCATAAAAGACACTCATAACTAAGTGCTATTTTCTCTAATATAAGTAAGTGCAAGTGTTTGTCATTGGCAGACAAACCATGGCAGAAACACAGATTATCCCATTTCAGAAAAGTTTCAGAAAATGTGTTTCCCGGGGGCGCCTGGGTGTCTCAGTCGTTGAAGCATCTGCCTTCAGCTCTGGTCACGATCCCGGGGTCCTGGGATCGAGCCCTGCATCGGGCTCCCTGCTCAGCGGGGAGTGTGCTTCTCCCTCTGTCTCTCCCCCCGCAACTTGTGTTCACTCTCTCTCTCAAATAAATAAAACCTTAAAAAAAAATAGAAAATGTCTTTCCTGTATCTTCAGATGAATTAAGTGCATCTCCTACAGCTAACCCTACTTTTGCATTCTTAGCCACAGACAAAAGTGTGGCTCTCAGTCATAAGGGAACACGCTTCGAGGACTCAGGGTTTGGTCACGTTGCCTTTCTCAGGGCTTACTCTTGGCTTACCTCCTCTTTCACTCATAATCCCAATGAAAAAGAGGTCTGAGGAACATTGTTTTAGAGATGGAATATATAATCCTCCTGGAATATTTAAATTCTGCAAGGGAGGACATCATGGATAGAAGTGTGCTCTTCCCGGAGGGGGGACGTCCGGGTTTTTCTGAGCTGACCTCTGGCTTGTCCCTTACAAGGAGGACACACACTGTTTGCACTACAAGGCATGTATAGAGAGGGGGTGCAGGTGCTAGCAGAAATAGAAGCCTGAAAAGAAGCAAACCGCGTGTTGGAAGGATGGGAAGTGAGCATTCGGTCTCTCCCAGGGCCAGTGGTATCAACTGGTATCAGCCTGTGTCCCACCACCGGCCCCCAGTGCCTTGGGAACACAAAATATTACATGATGATGGTCCTCTAGTGAATCCAGACTCATTCGGGGTTTAAATGCACCTGCACATCCTGGGGACCTCACAGATGAGCACGAACAACATGGATAGATCTCAAAATCCGTGTGAAGGGAAACATTTTATTTTATTTATTTTATTTTTTAAAGATTATTTATTTATTTATTTGACACAGAAAGAGACAGCGAGAGAGAGAACACAAGCAGGGGAAGCGGGAGAGGGAGAAGCAGACTCCCCGCCGAGCAGAGAACCCAACGCTGGACTCGATCCCAGGACCCTGGGATCATGACCTGAGCCAAAGGCAGACGCTTAACGACTGAGCCACCCAGGTGCCCTGAAGGGAAACATTTTAGAAGGAGGACAGAAGTTAGAGCATTGTTATTTACATGAAAAACACCAAAAACTTGCCACATATTTTCTATGTGTTTTTCAGAACCATTGTCAAACATGTTAGTGGCTCAGTCAGTTAAGCCTCTGACTCTTGATCTCAGCTCAGGTCATGATCTCAGGGTCATGAGTTTAAGCCCTGCATTGGGCTCCACGCTGGGTATGGAGCCAGGAAGGAAGGAAGGAAGGAAGGAAGGAAGGAAGGAAGGAAGG
>NW_022589749.1:12475279-12525432 GCF_004348235.1 Phoca vitulina
AAAGAAAGAAAGAAAGAAAGAAAGAAAGAAAGAAAGAAAGAAAGAAAGAAAGAAAATTAAAAATCTATATTAACTTCAGATTAATTTGAAGTCAGGTTTCCTACAGTAGGTGGATACACACCTACCGTTTATCTGGTGTGTATCAGCTCTAAAAATGAAAAGCAAGTTGAAATTTAAGAAAAAAATTGAAATAATGTCAAATGACAGGCTGGTTCTAGATAGTTCACAAATGGGACTGTGTCTCATTTATCTTGATGTTTTGGGCACAGAGCATAGACATCAGACTTAATGTTCATTGAATTATGTAATTAATCAGATAAAGTGATAAATAAGCAGGATGCAAATGAGAAGCAGATTTTACTGGAAAAGCATGTGGGAGATGGAATATCTCTGGACCTGCCACTTACTTTCTGACCTTGGATAACTTGAATTAATGTATCCGGGCTGTGGTTTAATCCTCTCCGCAGCAAGGGACAGACCTGTGTGTCCTACGGGGTCCTGGCTTTCTGTCATCTTTAGTACTCTCCAGGTCAGAGATAGGCATGGGGATCTGTGTGTAAGGTCATGGCTGCTGGCTCTAAGTGGACCAAATGGACAGGCCAAGACTCATTTCTAAATGATTCACAAGAGAATGCATCACTTTGATTTGGAGCAGAAGGGGAGATGGAAGCTCCATAGGGTGGGATCCAACTCACAAAGGCACATTAGCCACATGTTCATAATGCATTTTTCAAGAAGTCAAGTCACCTGGAGACATTATCCCCACCCCATTCTCTCTCCCCTGGATGTGTTTCTGCTTCACTTCTCAGTTTTTTTCTTAGTTTTTAGCATGTGGAGATTTCTGTATCTTCCTCATAAGATTTGCTAGGCATTTATGCCAAAATGATCTTCCATCTATCACGTCTAGATGGTGGCAAAGGGGAGGGTATTTGGTTGTTGTATGCTCCCATGCTGCCCCTGGCAAACTGTATTTTCCAAAACGGCCACCATGATCTCTCCCATCCCACACGCTCTTCTTCAAAGTGGTGTTGATACTGCTCCCATTGAGCAGCGTGGTCTATGTACCCGCCCCTTGAATCTGGGCGCACTTCTCATTATGGCTGAAGTCATGCTTTGTGATGTCCATGGCTAGGTCATAAAAAGCTTCTTCCCAATTCTTTAGGCACACCTGCTCTTGGAACCTAGCCACCATGTTGTGAGGAAGCCTGAAGAGACAGAGCCCAGAGAGAGGCCCTCAGCTCACAGTCCTGGCTGAGCTTCCGGTAGACAGCCACCTGAGTAAGTCCTGTTGAAAGCGGGTCCTTCAGGTCCCCATTGAGTTACTTCTGCTGATACTAGGTGGAGCGAGACTACCTCTGCCAAGTGTTGGCCAATTTGCAGATTTGTAAACAAAATAAATCAGGATTTTTCAGCCTATATGTTTTAGGGTGACTTTGATACATTGCAACAGATAACCTGAGCTTTTCTTTTCTTTTTTGCCCCAGGGAAAACACTTATCAGTGTTCAATAAGATGAAGTAAAAAGGTGAAGAATAGATACATTTTTTCCCTCAGCTTACTTCCAATAGCCTTGATGTTTCCTTCCAGATTCAGAAGTTAGAGGGGCCACCATTTCTGTGGGGATGGAGGATACCTTTGTTTATTTGTTTCTTTTCTTTCATTTTTTAATGAACATTTTAGAGCTATTACATACTGCCAGGGGTAGAATAAATTGGCACAATTTTTTGCCAATATCTGGTTAATTTGAAGACACATATTCCCCATGATATAACAAATCCACTTCTAATTATTTACCCTGGGTAAATATATATGCATGTGCCTCAGAGTTTGTATATTAAAATATTCATAGCAGCTCTAGGCAGAGAGCAAAAGAAAATTTGAAAAATTAGAAGGAATTAGGAGAGATTTACCCCAGGGGCAGCAAGCAGACACCACGAGAAACCAGAAATCTCTAATGAGCTGGTGATGAGAAGCAGTTTGGGGTAACGGTTGTAATATCAACACTAGTCACACTAATCCCAGGTTTCCTGGATTGAAATCCTGGCTAGGATGCGTCCTGGTGGTATAACCTTGAGCCGATGTCTTAACCTCTTGCCCTTATCTACAAAATGGGGTTACTAGTGGCACCTACTTCACAGAAGCCTGATGAAGATCAAGGGAATCAATGCTGGCATGCCCTGTGGAGAGGGACTAGTGTTTGTAAATAAGAATGGCAGGTGCAAAGCCTGACCTCACAAAGACAGTGAGCTGGAGACCATTGACATCAGTGCTGGCTCCCTCCTTATACCACTGCACCCTGGGAGGTAAATCATCTAAAATATTAGATGGGAAAATAAAATAAAATAAAATATTAGATGGGAAAAACAAACAAACAAAAGAGCACTTGAAAAACCTGCAGAAGAACCGAGGTAGAAAGGAATGGAGAGGGCCAGAGGACATGGTCAAGGGTCAAGACTGTCATGCGCAAAGAGGCCCCGATGACATAATGGCTATTTATAACCTTGTGGGAACATAAATGCCAAGAAGGCAGAATTGAAGACCAATACTTTTTCATTCATACAGGTTGCACTAAACAAGGAAGGGTGACCTAGATCCCCAAGACAGCAAAATCACAGGCTTTCTTTTCCCCCTCAATTTGCCCCAAATTTCTCCCATTCCTTGAATCACTCCAGACTTTCTTTGTGACCTTCCTGGGAGGAATGGCTTTTCGTTCCTCAGGAAAACTGACTTTGAAATACAACTTTTATATGCATTTGAAAAGAGGTCAACCTGTTTTTTTTTTTAAAGAGATCAAATATACCTTTGAAAATGAGGGGTCCTAGTATTTGTTCAGAAGAACAAAAAAATGTGCGATTTTGAAGATACATAAAGGAGTCATCATGGCTGTTTGAAGGAGAGAAATGTTAAGAATATTTTTATTAATTGGGTCTTTAAGCAAATTAATGTTAGAAAGTTCTTTTGGTGATGGAGGCTGTGGTCCACATCAGCATCCCCAGGGGCTGGTACTTAATAAGTTCCCACCATAGGTTTGTTAAATAAATAATGGCTGGAATCATCAAAAGCCAGGGCATTCATACCCAACCATCTTATGACCCGTGGTGCTGCTCTTTACCAACCAGTCACTGGATGAGCATTGAGAAGCTAAGTAACTTGCCCAAAGGCACCCACTGGGAAAGAGTAGATCCAGGATTTGAACCCAGGCAACCTGACCTGAGTCAGAACCCTCAACCTCTCAAAGGACTAACTACCTGGAGGGGACAGAGGAAGGAGGAATATAAAGCAGGAGCAGAAAAGTTGAAAGTGGAAAGAGAAGGAAGCATCTGGTTTGGAGACCATCAGCAATCAGAGGGTTCTGTCCAGGGACACACCAGGCTAGGAGGAGACGGCTGATTTCGACCTGCCATCTTGCAGAAAGCAGGGGCTACATTTCTTTCTCCAGGAGCCTCAGAAAGATGACGAAACGTGTCTGGGACGTGCACGTTTAGCCAGGAAAAAGAAAAAAAAAATGGTTGCAGGATTATTTTGGAATTATTCAAGCTTTCAATTATGTCATTTCTTCAGGAATGACTCTCTCATGTGAAATATATTTTCCGTCCATGTTCATATATTTTTAAGTATTTAATTTTGTATCAATGAGATCACAGGAACTGCTGTATATCTTACTACTCTGAGCCTGTGTTAAATTGTCTGTAAAAGAAGGATTGGGGATGCCTGGGGGGCCCAGTCGTTAAGCGTCTGTCTTTGGCTCGGTCATGATCCCAGGGTCCTGGGATCGAGCCCCGCATCGGGCTCCTGGCTCAGCGGGGAGGCTGCTTCGCCCTCTCCCTCTGCCTCTCCCCCTGCTCATTCTCTCTCTCTCTCTCTCTGTATCTCTGTGTCTCAAATGAATAAATTTAAAAATCTTAAAAAAAAAAAAGAAGGGTCGAAATAGTATCCACATCATGGAGATGACGTGAAGATGAACCGAGATCGTATTTGTTAAAAAAGACTCCTATATAATGTCCCCCTCCCTTTGATTCAGATCCCAAGTCCTTATCTGAAAACCGCTAGTATTTTTATTTTCCTGGCTAAATTAGCACCATAATGGAGCAATATCATTAACTAAGTTTACAATCTATTCAGCCAACCAGCTGTGAAATAATGCGGTGCTTGATGGTTTATTACTAATTTGGATGGTATCTATTATTTCCAATTATTCAAATACAGTAATATTGAATTAGCATTTCATATCACACGACAGTTCAGCCGACATGCTTTGAATTTGAATAAAATGTAACTTCACTTTGGATGCACAGAACTGCAAGTTTTTCTGTGCCCTTCTTGGTTTACTCAGACCATTTCTGGGGAATCATCTTGGTAAGTCCCTTTGGGCTGGGGGCTCTAAGTGGGGCTCACTGGCACCAAGTTTTCAGGAAGGGAGAGATGATGCTCAATGGGAAGATACAGCAAAGAAGCCATCTCTCCTGAGGTCAAGGGAACTTGGAGAGGAGAGAGATGAGGATGGAGGGGCCATGAGGTAGGAAGAAAGATGGCAGGAGGCCGAGTGACAGGACACTTTCCCATGACCCTGGACGTATCCACTGTAGTGACTGAATGGGGGTTTATCCTCTTTGGCACCAATGACATTTGGGGCTGGAGCCTTCTTCGTGGTAGAGGTGGTCCTGTGCACGGGAGGATGTTTAATAGCATCCCAGGCCTCCACCTACTAGATGTCAATGGTGTCTCCTTCCCAGTCATGACAACCAAAAATGTCTCCAGACCTTGCCAAATGTATCCTGGACAGGGGTGCAAAATTTCCCCTGTCTGGGAACCACTGAACTAAACCTCTGAGATTCTTGCTGGGATTGGACACTACAGAAACCGAAGAAGGGGCTCAGTCTGGTGTCTGGATTAACAGAGGGAAAAAGAAAACGAAAATGTGGAGAGAAATGTACAGAGGTGCCCTGGAGGAAGAGAGGCCCCCAGATATTTGCAGACATTGTATATGTGTGTGTGTGTGTGGTGGGGGTGGGGGTGGGGTAGTCACGGGTCCTGGCAGAGGGTTGCCATGCACAGTTGGGCAGGTTGCACATAACTCTGGGGGTCATAGTTCATATTCACAGTCATCTTAGATTTTTATAATCCTCAAGACAATATTCTGGTGGGCAGCACCAAACTTTGTTGAAAAAGATGGTTTTTGTTTGATTGATTGATTTCCCCCCCCCCAATTCACATTTTAAAAGTACCATTCTGGTGAGCTATGGAGCTGAACAAGAAAAAGCAAATTGTATTTATGTAAATATTTAAGGGAAGGGAGGTTTTATTGCAAATGGTTGGGTGGGAGGGTATTAGTGTGAGTGAGATTTGGAAAAAAATGTGTGAGAAATTATTAACAGTGTTTCTACCTGGAGTATGGGCCCAGAGACAGATGCTCTTAGAGTGACTTTCTTTTATACATTCATGAATAAATTGTGTATGACTTTTGTAATTTAAAAAAGCAAAGTAAGTTAAAAATGCAATAAACTTGAAAATTACCTTTATAATTAAAATCACACAAAATATCTGTGTGTTTCCAAGAAAGGACAGCTCACGGAGACCTTATGTGGGTGAAAATGAGTTCCTAGAATCAGGATATTCCTTCAGGGGTTTCTCCTGTAGGACAATTTGGGACCTTCCCAGACCCTGTTACGGGCTCGCTCTACTCCTGTCTGCAAAGCCTAATGGAAGATTCTCTGCATAATAATTCACTCATGACTTTCTTCTGGTCCATGTGCACCAAGGAGATGTTGCCCTTTCTCGCCTCCTCTTGGTTTCCAAGTGATGAATGTGTGAGATTGAATCCCATTAGTTTGCAATTTTATTTAGGGATATGCAGTAGATTACATGGAAGGGTATTTGAGGATGATGGCACATTTTTCACATCTACCGACTCTATGGATGTGGCTTTTATTAGATGCCAGAAGTGAGTCCATAGTATATCAAATTCATGCTCAGATTTCCCATTAGCTTCTAACAAGTTAAGATCCAACTAAATGATACAGGGTGCAGGGAAGTGGTTGCCAAATATTGCAATTTTCTCCCCAGACCCATAAAATACCTTCTCTAAGACAAAAAGAATGGAAATTAATAGTTTTACCTTCAACTCAATAATGCAGTGAGGACTGGCTTGGCGGCCTCATGCCTCAATGCATGCAGCTCAGAAGCACATTTTTCAGGGGTTGAAAATTGTTTACCAAGTTTGCAAATCCCGTTTCAAAGGAACTGCTTATTTAGATTCTTTCCGTTTTAAATCAGACTCCAAAGTTAAAGAGAGAGCACAGCGGGATGGGTAGAACTTTCCTGATTCCAGGGACTTCATATACTTTGAAAAATTGCTTGTTCTATTTTTATTCCTCTTTGATGCATAAACTTTGAGCTCCTGCTCCACACAACTCACCCATAAACAGAAACCACTATTGAAATATTTCCTTTTTTTAAAAAAAAAAGATGTATGTTTTAGGAAAGCTCTACCAAAAGGGAGGAAAAGGCTATTGGCTGCATTGTTTCCTTTTCAAAATATACATTGGGATAAGAACCAAATTTAATTCAACGTTTCCACCAGCTTTGAAGATAGCTATTGAACTCCTTTGACTAAATCCAACCCAGTCAGCTGAGAGTGAGGCCAACCTTATCAAAACTGTACCATAATGCAAAAGTTTCATTTAAGTTTGCATCCAGGAGGGGAGGAGTATGGAATGTACTATCCTGATAATAAACACACAGAACAAATCCATTACACACATGAGCTCTGGGGAAGGAGGTAGGGTATGTGGGAAGCAAGACTAAGTAGGACTTGGAAGAATACAATGTTTGAGGCATTACATGGGAAAACAATCCATCTGAGAGATGCCTGGTGATGGGTCTCCATTACAGGCAGGAAGGAGACCCACTGACCATCAATTCTTTTTTTTTTTTTTTTTAAAGTAAGCTCTATCCCCAGTGTGGGGCTCGAACTCATGACCCAGAGATCAAGAACCAGAAGCTCCACCAACTGAGCCAGCCAGGCACCCCATCCATTCTTAAAACACAATTATATCTTTGCTCAGAGGCCCCTTGAAACAATCTCATTCATTCATTCATTCATTCATTCATTCTATAAGTATTTATTGGGTGTCTAGTATTATCCCTGGTTTAGATTTTCTCATTTACAAGCTACTGGGGAAAAAGATGAGCAAAAGCATGGTGATTTTAGACAAAGAGCACTCTATTAGAACCTTGAACTTGGTGTTTCGGGAGTCCGTAAGAATGTAATGTGGCAAATCCTCAAGAAAATTCCAAAAGAATCCTTGGACTTCTATCTGCACTTTATTTATTTTTTTAATTTCTAAATTTTAAAAAAGATTTTATTTATTTATTTGAGAGAGAAAGGATGTGCACAAGGTGGGGGGCACAGAGGGAGAGGGAGAAGCAGACTCCCCACTGAGCAGGGAGCCCAAAGCAGGGCTCGATCCCAGGACCCCGAGATCACAACCTGAGCTGAAGGCAGACGCCCAACTGACTGAGCCACTCAGGTCCCTTGCACTTTACCTATTTATTTCATCCCCCCAAAAGAGTACCTGAGGGTAATAGATCGTGCCAAATATGCTACATTTGTTCCTATAAAACATCTATGTTGCAACACTTAAGGAGCATGGATGAAGTGCAGTTCATTTTTTAAATCTCCTTTGATGTGTTCAAGTTCTTATGATAGAAAGGAAGCCCTGAATAAATCAGGGAGGGACACGTCCTTTTGTGCCTGAAATGATGCACAAGAAAGTTGTAATTGGATTTTATGGATGCAGGAAATAATCGTATCAGGATTGGAAGGAGGACATTAACACATCAGCAGCGTCCACAGCTTTCTGCCCTGGGAAAAATTATAAGGGTAAGAAATTCTCTTCCTCCTCACCAGGGCAGAGACCTCCCACAACACATGGGAGCAGGTGGTGGGGTCCCCTCTGTCTCCCACCCCACCTATGAGCAGGAAGAGCCAGCTCAGGTACTCGAGACTATCTGACAACTGGAATTTCCTGCTTCCATGGAGAAATGGGCAGTCTGGGTCCCGTGTTTGATAGCAAGTGTGTGGAGGCCAAGCCTGTGGGCAGATCTTGTCTCCAGATTGTCCCGAATCTTCCATCTCATTGGGATGAAATAAATCACATTATTCAGCTCAGAGGAGACACACATTCTTCACTTTGGCATTTCCTTAAAAATGGAAAGCATTTAGGAAGCATGAGAGGAGTGTTCCTGAAGAAGGGAGCCTCTGGGTTGAATACAGGACAATTACGGAAAAGGTGGAGAAGCAGCAGATGAGGTTGTGTTTGGACAGTGGCAGGTGCACCCGGCGGATGGAGAGGGAGATGCTAATCCTTCAAGGATAGAAGCTGCTTAGCTCAGGGTCTGCAGAGATTTCCAGGTGGCTGGAGGCTGGGATCAAAAGGAAACATCGTGAATCATGAGCCAGGGCTTTGGACTCTGTCTGAGAGCCACAAGGAGACTGGAGAGATGATGAGAACATGGATGGCCACAGTCAGAATTAAACTCTGAAACGTTACTCTGGAGTCTGTGCAAAGAATGAATTAGCTGAATCAGTGCAGGGGGCCACGGGGTGAGTAAGGAGAGAGGTCATGGTCATCCCGAGTAGTGTGGGGTGGTGGGAACAGAGAAACTCGATAGACTCGAGGGGTCTTAAGAATAAATGTGTTGTGTTTATTTGGGCCTGAACAGGATTTCTATCACTTGCAACAGAAAGGATCTTGAGCTCCACGGTACTGTGATTGTTTCTGCGTGTGTTCTTCCCTTTAGAGCTGTGAGCTCCTCAAGGCCATGCGTCCTCTCTCTGAGCATCCATGTCTGTGTTGACCAAGTGCGTGAGCTGCAGTAGTGCTCAGCTGAAGACAGCCGAAGGAATGACTGACACGTTAACCACCTCCATCCCTTCCATCGATCCCAGTATCCTCCCTCCAGGAAAATGACAGCTGATGATGGTGATTGGACTGATACTTAAGTCTGGTCTACTCTTTTGGGGTAGAATCCTCAGAGAGAGTAGGGTGTTCTCCTCACTCCCTTTTAACCCAAATACTATCAAATACCTCAAAAGAAATTGCAGTCATTGCCAAAGACAGTGGTATCATCCTCAGGGGGCTCTGGACCTGTGCAATCAGTAAGAGATGAAGGTGTTTGTACCTGAACACACATCTCAAATATGTATAAAAATCGAATAGGCCTGAGCATCTGTCTCAATTATTGAAAACAAAGCAAAATACCATTGCACTTTGTGTGGTGAACAAGCCTCCCAGATCCCCAGACACCAGCCTTGCCGTGACTATCATTGGCTTTAGACCCAACTCTCAGGGCTTGGCTCCCCTAAACACGGTCTATGTACCCGTATGTGTGAGGGAGCCTTCCCCGATTCAGAACGGCATTTGTAAAATCACTCCCCAAACATCCTGTTGAGAAGAACACAGTGTGTGTTTCAGAGAAAATACTTCTTATTTTCTAAGCCGTGTTTATGACACACTGTCACGGTTACTAGATGATCCACGAGAGTAAAGAGTTTACCGTTGAGCTTTCTCAGCTTTTGCCCATGATGCAGAGAATAGTACACCCTAGGGGTGGGCAGAGGGGGACACAGACGACACAGGGAGACCCCAAATGGGCAGCGATGTGCTTCACATTAGGGCTTCGGAGGCATCTCCATGACCACGGACCTCAGAAAGCCCAGGAGATACAGCTCTGCTCCCGGCACACCCCCAGGTACTCAGAAGCATTCAGTGAAATGTTTTCAGACTCTTCATGCAGTCGAAGTTGGGAGCTGGAGGAAATCTGAGGGGCTTGGGGTGATTGGGAAGTGGTACAGCATGGAGACAGAGGGAAGGTCCTTTCTCCAAGAGGCCTCAGAATGAGCATGTGCGTCCTGCTTAAAAGGAGGCGTAGAAGACCTAAAGCCCTTGGAATCATTCAGACCCCACACGAGAAGCATCTTCAGACCTGAAACACGGGGCTGGCATAAGGCATAAGCTTTTGAGCCTTTTTGTCCTGGGGTAGTTGTTTCCTCAGGTATGGAGTTGACTTGGATCTAAAGAGAGTTTTCATTTCTGGATGTTTGTGTATTGTTGGGGGGAGGGTAGGGGCTCTTGTTGAGAATATGCTTGAGAAGGCCTCATTTTTCCTTTATTAGCCAGTGCTAATCTCATTTCCCTGGGAGTACTCGCAGAAGTGACCGCAAGCACAGCTACAGAGGAAAAGCCGGAAAGTAAATGCACTTGAGTGTACTTGGAGAGACACATCGAGGGTAGACATTACATGCTATGCATGTTGGTTATTTATACTCTTAGCTTTAATTTCTGCAAAAGTGGATATTATATATCTTCACAATTCCCTCAAGATCCTATATCTCTCATGTCACCCAGGGGTTTTAGCCTCATCAATGTCACTTTTTTGTTGTCATCTGATGCAGCTGTTGTGTTAACATTTATTTGAGCTGGAGAACATTCTGGAGCTTGCTGCATCAAAGGGTGAATTATCTTTCAAATTTGAATTAAGAGGTATTTATGGAAAGAGAAGAACCTAAGGGAAGAATCTGATATAATTGCTAAATATTTTCTGTTTGTGATCAAATTGCCTTGTCATTTTTGGACAAACACAATCAGGCCCCAGTAGACTGGAAATGTGAATGGACCCATTAACAGATGCCACACAAAAAAGGAATTGAGTCACAGTCTTTTTTTTTTAAGATTTTATTTTTTAAGTAATCTCTACACCCAACATGGGACTCCAACTTATGACCCTGAGATCAAGAGTCACACGCTCTACCAACTGAGCAAGCTAGGGGCCCTTGACCTCAAAAGGATTTTTAATTGATATTTTCCCCCCTGTCGTTTTAGGTACCAAAGATCTTGGGTCTGGAAATACTGCAATCCATAGATAGTTCTCTAAGCAAACCCGTTCACAGAGAAAAGCAGCAATATTTTTATTACCGCCCAACCAGCTTTTCCCTTAATTAAGAGTGGACTCCCTTACAAGTGATGGCAATTGGGTATTAGCAAAATAAACAAGCTGATAAACTTCCACTAGACCCTCTAGAGAACCTTTTCCCTGGTGTTCAGAATTGAAAGCTGATTGCAATAGCATCTGGAATTACTAGAACCTATTACCTGGTCAGGCACTTAAAGGAATTATGCAATTGTTGAAATTGAGAGGATTATCCCTACAGTCCTGGTCAGAGCCTAGCCTAGCGGAAAATGCACTTTCTTTAATGCATTATTCTTAAAACAGATGAGGGCAGAATCTTCCTGAGCTAGGACATGAAGGGAAAGTGTGTATAAACAAGTTGAAGCTGACAGGTGGCGCCCTTTCAAAACAGAGAGGAAATGTGGCTTTTTTTGTTTTTTTTTTTTTTTTCATAATTTCAAGCCATGATTGTCTTTCATGTATGGTGTTGCTTTAATCCCAACCTTGATGACGTGGGCTGGACAATAAGGCAATATCACCAACCACAGGATGATGGATTCTACAAACCATCCATTGAAGGGGTCTTTAGAAACTCATTACGCGTGGTTTTTCAAAGCTGAAGGGAGCCCACTCATTTTGGATGGCTTAAGCAAATAACTGCCATGTTTCCCAGATAGATAAATGTCACAGATATCTGCCTAGGACAGATATCGGTCCTATTTCCTGGGGACATCCAAGGACACATGGAAGCCGGCACCCAGCCCAGGGTCACACTTCGTGAGAACATAGGGCAACAATGAGAAGACACGGCAGCCTCGCTGGACAAAGAAAGCAACCAAGAACCTGTGTCTGTCCATAAAAGAGAACCCATGAATAACTAGGGGGGCAAAAATAACACTGTCGATAACCATCAGCCGGGTCAACCGGCAGAGCTGTCTAGAACGGGGTGAATTATGGTGCCTGCCATCCTCAGCCTCCTCATGAAACCAGGAGCACAATCCAACTCTTAGCAAAAGTCTTTTGCCATAAGATGGCGGAGAGAGGTTACCCAGAGTCTGGATTCAACATGCAGGTTAAAATATTTTTAAATGAAAATCTAGATTCTAGATTCTGTTGAATCATAGGATCTGGATCCCTGAGTCTGCATTCTCAAATGACAATCGGCCAGGACGGGTCTTAATCCTCTCTTCTCTTTGATGTACCTGCTCCCTACTTGATATGCTCATCACCAATCTATTCACTGGCTTAGATTATGGGTCTGGAACCTCCAGGCACTTGAGTTTGAGAAATCCCAAAGAGAAAGGGGATGCATGAAATGGCCTGTTACTGATGTTTGGTCCCTCAGATTTCAGAAGCTCCTGTTGCTCTCAGCCCATGGGTTTCTTTTTTTCTTTTTAAGCATGGCGGGGGCGTCTGCAGGTGAAGAGATGGCTTCCCTGGGAGATGACATTTCATGACTGCATTCCGTGGGCTTCCTGTTGGTTTTTCTGTCAGACCGATGCTTTTTTGTGGGGGGAGCACCGTTGTCTAGAATTTTCACGTTTCTTAATAATCATCTTCGTTCTGCTCCCTGGGTGAACCTAATACAATTTCCCAACACATCTGTCAAGTTAATCCATTTGCTGTCAACTTGTATTTGGAGTCAAAACAAATACATAAACTAAATCTTTAATTTATAGCATGAATTTTTTAAAATCATGTGGGACTAAAAGACAGGCTTTATTTTTATCCCGAGATGCATTCTGCAAGCACCACTTAATATCACATTTGTTCGGTGGGTTGAATAAATCTCGCTGTCCCGGTTTGCTGCTAGGGTTATTAAATATACTCAGTCTTTTAATCCTGCTAGTTCTTCCCCAGCTTTTGTTGGAAAAAATTCTCTGCTGTCAAAAAGAAATATATAGGTCACTTCTTGAAGTCCTCTTTGCCCAGAAAAAATTAATTACAGAATTTTCCTTTATGCTATTAAGTGACTGCATACTTTTTTTTACTTAATAGTTCTGCCCCTGCAATCAAGTGAAGGCTGGGGAATAGGAATTATAATTATTGCTATTAAAGCTGTAGGTATCACATCGTGAGACATGTACTCCCCCAGATGTGAACCCCTTTATCAGCAAGTGGCTCTTTTTATAAAGAATTAAGTCTTAGCTGCAGTGGAGCCTGAGGTCTGTGAATTTCCAGAGGTCAGGGACCTATTTCTGAGCAGGTCCCCGTTATTACTCAGGAAAATTGCCGTGTCCTCCTGAAGATGCAGAGGCCACACTGTGGACGGGGTGGGACTCTACGGTCCTCTGAAGGTATTTTGTTGGCAGAGACGTAGCTGATAATCTGGGATATAGACTGAGGTGTAGACATCTGGGTGTCCGCCCCCCCAATCCCTGTGATGTGGATTGGAGTCCATGAGGTGGTGGATTCAAAATCCAAAGCTTCCCGTTTTCTGAGAAAGTGTGTTTCGTGTGATTTTCATCGAAGAAGAAAAAAATAGATGGGGCTTTATGACAGTGTGTGCTGCGCTGTCAGGTCTGGTCCCATAAGGGAGAATTTCCGATTTGATGGCATGTCAAACAGGACAGAGTCCTTTACTTTCAGTATGACTTGTCTGCCACGCACGGCGGTGGGTTCGGCCCCCAGGAGGAGACCCAGCATTCTCCTCTGGCTCTCGCTGGTGTGTTGGGCTCCTCTCAGCCACAGGACACTATTTGGTCCCTCCTTTTGGTTGGGAAACAGGAGGGGCTTGGGGGTCACCTGGGTCCCTTGCCTGGGACCCACATGTGGCCATCAGCACTCTGCTCACAGTGCCAAGGAGGAGCTCCACGTGAGACCAGCAAATGGAAGAGGGTGCTGGCTGTCTCTGTTTGGGTACAGACTCCCAAACTATTTGGGCGATTCGTCGCCCAAGCACTGTCCTCTCCTTGCTTGCTATGTCTTAGACTTTCTCTGACCTATCCTCAAGCATGGGGAACCTTCACTCCAAGCGGCAGGAAAAGCTCACTGTGACGGTCACATCTTCTTCTGTGCCTGTCATTTAGATCAAAACCTAAAATCTTGAATTGAAGAGAGCAAGATTCTTAGAATGCCACCCCTCTCCTTTTTGGCTCTATCTTGACTTTGAAGTTTCTATTACGCATGTCCAAAGCTACTCACAGAGTTGCTTGATGTTCCTTTACATTTCTTCTGTAAGTGTTGTCCTTTGGGCAGTAGGCCAGAAATGCCCTTAGCTGCTTGGTTGTGAACAGAAGGACAGGGAAGGTGGGGAAGATGCCTACCCCGTTTCATATTTCCTATCAACTGACACAGTAGCTGTGTCCTTCAGGAGGACCACACACGTTTGGAAGGCAGCCGGTTCCAACTACAATGGCTCCTACCCCCTGACAAGAGCTCTGGTCTCTGTAGGGTTGGGCTGACTTAGTACAGCTTCCCCAGGGCAGGAGATACTGTGTTTGCTGGAAGAATCAGCCTTTGTGGAGAAAACCAAGATGGCTCCCAGAGAGAAGACAGACAATTAGACAAGCCTCCTCCCTCCCTGGTGTGTGTCATGTTCATTTAAATATTTACTTAGAGCACATATATTTTAATGAATTGTCAGTTAAAGTTAAATCAGCTCATTAAACCACGTTTAAAGAGATCAGAAATGTACTATCAATGCTAGGAGCGACTTGCTCATCTCTGAGTCTGACTGACTTGAACCCCGGGCAAAAATGGTACGGGGGTGGGGGGAGGTTGGCGTTCTTTTCTCGGGACCCACAGCCCTTGACCACGTCCACAGCATCTTCACATGTGTAACTGAGTGGTGAGCAAAGCTGGGGTAAGTGTCCCCATGATTCGGGTGGGGACGGCGGGGCGGCAAGAAGCTGAAATCGTGGGGATCCTCAGCCGGCAAGCAGCAGGAAGCAGAAGAGAAAGGAGATGCTCAGAACCAGCCTCACGGCCATCACCTTGCAAACTCGCCCAGGGGCTGCCCCTCCTCTGTTTGCCTAATGCGACAGCAGGAACTATTTCTGGCCCTTCCGCAATGTTCTGAGCCTTTAGAAAGTGGACCTTGACCTCTGGCTTCTGACTGGATTTGCTAATGGGAAGGGCTACCCAGACCCCGGAGAGCAGGAGGAGAGAAAATCGGGGCGTTTCTTCCTCGCCCCTTCTCTGAGTGGGTGCCAAGACCCTGGAGGTAGGTACGCCTCTCCGGGATCCCAGCTTCTAGAAGACTGTCCCTCCTCCAGGGTTGCAGCCCTGAGCTCTGGTGACATCAGCCCCCTCCTCTCGCCCTTTGAAAAATGAATGAAATCTGTTGTATGACAGATGCTAATAATAAAATTGATTATAATAAAAGGTTATATAAATTAGAAAAAAAAAACAACACAGCCTGTGTTTCACGCAACCCAAGAGTATTTATCTAATTGTGATGGGGAAAAAAATATCACCACCTGTAAATTGAATTTCAAAGACATGCCCCATGTGTAAGGATAAATATAATTTGTCTCAATTTCCCTGCTCTGAACCCGACAAGACATAGTTCTGCCTCAAAGAAGGCCGTGCGGGAACTGGACTGACAAAGCATGTTGCCTCGCACTTATTATAAGAGCCGTAACGTATAATAGGAAGCATGTCTTCCCCCACTCCCCCCACGGTGTGTATTTTAGGGCATTTACCACTGGTCATGAAAGTTTTTTTCCTAATAATGTTGCACGTGTCTGCACGTGTGAGAGAAAACTGTGAGAGATTCAGAAAAGAGTAAAATAAGGCCATGGCCTTATGAAGGTCACAGCGGAATAATGGTCCCACGTGCTTCAGGATTTCCCACGGCCACCCTCGTTTCCAGAGATTTCCCTAGAAGGGCTCTCAGGAACCAGCATAGAGAGGTACTCCCAGCTAAGGTTATTACATTATTGTTATTATTATTGGCATGGGTATGATTTTCAGCCGGATCCTAAGGAACAAAGACACTGGTGGAGTCGTGGAGTCCACGTGCCGGCCCCCCGTGCTGTCCCCTCCCATGAGGGCCCCACAGAGCTATGAAAATGTAGCAGCACACTTGCTGATCTCTGCCCAGCGATGCCCTTGAGAGACACCGTGCCCAGGGCTATTACTGGGGGGCCGGTTACTTAGACACCCTCCGCCGGGCAGGGACTCAAATTCCCAAGAGCCGTAAGGAAAGCAGGTGTTCAGCAGAAACCGCGTCATCTGCACAGATAACGTGGGCACAGCGAGCCCCTCTCCCGCCCGGGAACTATTGACACCGAGAGCTTGTCAGCAGCCGCGGGCCGCGGGCCAACCTGCAGGCGGTTATCCTACCCCACGGATGCCGGGCTCAGACCCGCTCTGCCCACTTTCTCCCGCACACCACGTACCCAGAGCCCACGGTGCGCGAGCGCCCTCGTCTGCGGCATGCCATTACCTTTAATCCACGCACACCTAGAGAACAAGAGCTTTTACTCACAGGGGACCCGAGGCACAGGGGCGTAGAGCACGGTGACCAAGATCAAACGGCCCTAGGAGGCAGGGGCGGGACGGAGACAGAGGGGGCTTCACCCCCAGATCCCGTTCCCGCCCCACCAGAGAGCCCGGTGGAAGAGGCAGCAGGTTCGAGGCTCCCCTTGCTTCTCAGCTGCCTCTCGTGGCAAACATCTCATCATTTCCTTCGACTTCTCCCACAGTGGAAATGCAAGGTCTCCTAGGAGATGCATGGCCACCGGCCAGCTCCCCGGCCCCCACAGCTCACCTCCCTGTGGGTGGGGCAGGGGGTCACATGGAGCTGAGCGACGTTGGGCACACCGATTAGGTGGTGGCCTTCTGAGTACCGAACACCGAGCACCATAAGAACTCACCACCGAGTTCTCTTTACTTCTTGGTAGCAGTGGAGGGAAAGCTGCGCCCGGGGATGGGGGGTTGCTAACCCCTCCCTCTCTATGCAGGGGTGAAGCCAAGTTCCTTCTGAGCGCTTGTAACTGAGTACTGAGCACCCAAACCTCCTCCCCTCGGAGGTCAGCCTCACCAGCGATCACATTTAATCCCACCCAGACCCGCACAACCTTGCTTACGGTCTTGCTCACCTGCTTTGGTTTTTAATCATAAATGTTCTGATGTTTTTCTCACATACTGCTTATTTTTATTGCGTGTGTAATAGTGTGTGCTCGATATGTTGATTTTACTTCATGAGAATAAAAAAAGGCAGAAATCAGGCCATTCCCAATTTTTTCTTTTATTTGTCTCACTCTTAAGAACTGAAACCACTCTGACATTTTGCATGCACAACAGGAATAAATGAGATGCAGTAGATAGAATTTAGGTTATAGCCAGTGTTTGTGGCCCATAAGAAGTGCAAGCCAGCTAAAAAGCCTTTCCAGGTAATTATAAGCGTGTGAGAATAATACAACTTGAGGCATTTGAGATCCAGTCCACCGTAATCACTTTAAAGCAGTTGTAAATACATTAATTTATGGCTAAGTATATAGAATCCCCTGCGCTGCCTACAGCTGATGAAGCCAAATCCAATTCTGAAAATCCTTCAGAGAAGAAAAGCATTGTTTGAGAAGCAAGGGCATTTAAAAATAAACACACCGTGATCATTTAAGTCTAAATGGGTTATGGGGAGAGATGGTGGTGGGGAGCCCCTTCCAACTCAGTAATCCGGAGATTAAAGGATCTGCCAGGCTAGCTTACATGGCACCCATTTTGGATGAGCCCCTCCTTCCCGATGCACTGGAACACAATTTGGTCCAAGCCTTTGGGCAAAACTAGTAAAAAGATCATTGAATAATATTTTTAGGTATTAAAATGTATAATGCGCATCTCCCAAAATTGATATGTATTTTGTGTTCCAGTGTTCCTAGCGCAAAAATTGTCACAACGACTATGCATCAATATGGCATTAATTGGCTTATTTTTGATGCCTCCTGATGATCCATCACCGAGGCAGTAAACTCATTTTCCTGTCTTACAATAAAATAAACAAAGGGGCCTGTTGTCTTTTACCCAAGCTAGAAATAACAAGGCAAAATATACAGCATTTTCCAAGACTAGCATTATGAATAATGCATGGGTCACCAGTGGATAGGCAGAGATGGAGCAGGAGGAGAGGGGGAATGGGAGGACGAGGAGACAGGGAGACAGGGAGGGAGGGAGAGAGGTGTTTGGCCTTCTTTGGGACACAAAAAATAGTCATATTTGCTTACATTCATTGTGTACTTCAAATTAGAAGTGCTCTTTAAGGACGAGTCAGAGGGGACAATTCATTTTATTTTTGGGTTGAGTTGATTATGCAGTTAGTGCATAATGTGGGGCAAAAGTCATCAACTCAGTGGAAACACAGCTAATTCATTCACTTAGTGCTGCTTCTAGTTCACGGGGAGCCGGGTGAGAGGTGAGGTGGCCAAGCTTCATCACACCGTTCATTTGGGTGGTTTTGCCGGTTCCCAATCTGTCCCCTCACCATATTTATGCCTCGTTTAATGGCCTTGACTTACGCTGGGAGGCAGGCTTCTGCGGCATGCATGGATGCTCCCACGAGTCAGAGGTCAAGAACCGGTCTTATTCGTGGGCACCGAAATGCCCATGCTCCTCTCCGCATAAAACATTTTCGGGATTAGTTCTAGTCTCGATGGTTAAAGACAGTCGCTTGTACCTGGTGGCCACGTGCTTGGGCCACGGACAGATGAGCAGGGAAGAGAGAGAGTCAAGCTCTTTCTTGAACCTTCTGTCTGCATGATGAGGGAGCCCCTCCAGCCCCGGGCCCAGGGCCGGACACATGCACGAAAACCACGGCTCCGCGTGGAACGCTTCGGATCCCTGGAAGGCTCCTGTGGAAAGTCAAGAGGACACCAGGCCCACAGGCCCCAGTTGTAAAACATGCAGGTGTTGTGTTTAATGCCTTTTCTCTTGAGGAGAAAATACCTGGCATTCTCTGGGTTTTTTTGCTGCTGGTAGAGAATCTCCAAAGAATGTCAAGGACAGGGAATTCAGCAATTGAAGGCAAGAAAGGAGCCACAGTTTTGGGCTAGATGGACTTCTCAGCAGGTTCTGACTTTGCAAAGCTTGTCTTAGCATCAGGGCCCGCCAGAAGCCATGTCGGTGATGCCCTCTTTTTAAAAAATCAAGTCCATCACCAAGAGAGAATACGCATCCCCATTGTCGAAGAACTGTCGTTTCTTAATTTAAAATTGTTGTTACTGAGGCGCCCAGCTGGCTCATTCGGTAGAGCATGTGACTCTTGATCTCGGGGTTGTGGGTTCAAGCCCCATGTTGGAGATAGAGATAACTTAAAAATAAAATCTTTAAAAATCTATAGATAGGGGTGCCCGGGTGGCTCCGTGGGTCGAGCACCTGACTCTTGGTTTTGGCTCAGATCGTGAGCTTGGGGTCCTGAGATTGAGCCCAACCTCGGGCTCCGTGCTCAACGGGGAGTCTGCTTGAGGATTCTCTCTTCCACCCTCCCTCTCTGCTCCTTTCCCTTTCCACTCTCTCTCTCTCTCAAATAAATAAATAAATCTTGAAAATAAATAAATAAATAAATAAAATTGGTGTTTCCAATAAAGAAGAAAATTTGAGTATCCATAGCCCCACCTCCCACAGATAAGCAGTACTGACTTCCAATATTATTTCTGTATGCATATTTATAAGAGGAGACCACAGACATAATTTGTATCTTTTTTTCCCCACTTAGTAGAGGACCATAAACATTTGTGTGACAGTTAGAGTGTCTTTGAAAAGAGGATTTTTGTTTCCTAAGTTTTTATACAAGCAAGATGTAATCACTGTAAAAGAAAAATCCGTAAACTACTGGTAAGCAACCAGGACATGTCTCCTCTCTCCTCTCCCGCATGCGGCACCACTCATTCATCCCAACGTCTTCCCGTGAACACATTTGTGTAAGAGGTGGGTGATATTTTTGTGACAGGAACTCAAGGGTCAGAAACCAGGAGAGGAGCTGCATGACCCAGCAAGGTCTAGCTGAAGAAGCACCTTGCAAAGACCCCTCCATCCCACACAGCCCAGCAGCAGAGACGAGCCCGTGGGCCGTGCTCACCGCTGTAGAGAACCAGCGGCCCCAACACCTGGAGAGCCTCACCTGCATAAACTCCGGACACCTGACGAGTTCTCCAGAGGGTGGGACAGGGACCAGAGCAGAAATCTATGAATTTGGATCAAAAGTAGTTAGTGAAATCAAGTGAAGGGAAATACATATTTTATAGGCTTTGTCTGGGTTTGGCTAAAATTTGGTAAAACCCAGAGATGTTCTCATGGGGCTCAACCACACTGGGGAGCTATTTCTTGGAAAAAGCAATTTCATTTTTAGTTTTTACATGGTAAGTTAAAAAAGAATCAATCTACATATTTAAATAACATGACAATGACATTCCTAAATGATTTACTGAAAATTAGATGGCAATATTGAAAATCATCATTTTTCACTAGTAATCGGAATCTGAGTTCTTTTCTATCTATATGCAAATGTTGGATTCCTGAGCTTCCTTTTTTTCTTTTTTTACAATACTGTAACATTGCCTCTTTCATAAAGTTAAAATTAATGGAGTTCTGTTGCGATAGGGAGGCTTTTTGATAGCGGGTTTGGAAGCTTCATACCTACATGTGAATGTCGCTATCATCCGTTCTTTTTGGAGGCTATGTTTTACGTTCTGATATTTAAGCATAAGGAATTATTTTAATATCTTCCCATCAAATTCGTGATTTATTGATTCTGTACAAAAATCAGACTTACTTTTTTAATAAACATCGGCTTCTTAGAAGCGAAGCCAAGCAGCAGAATGTCCAGCTTGGTCACTCTCCAGAACCTGCTCTCTGCACAGGACCTTTTAGCTCTGTTTTCTTTTTGCTCTCAGTTATCTCTGGGTTTTATTCAATTGTCTGTGTTTTAACTGTACGTGAAGTCTTCTTTGGGAGGGCAGCTTATAATTAAAATTGGTCTTCATCGTGTGTCTTTATTATTTCAGTGCTCTCCGATGAGAAATTAGAAGACAATCTGGTACACACTGGGAGACGTGAGACCAGAGGGCAGTTGCAAAGGAGGGAAGCTCTCTATGTTTAAGCCCCGTGACGCAGAGCAAAGCCCCGGTGAGCACAGCTCGCCTACAGGGCTCAGGGAGACGGAGTGGGGCTGGAGGGCTGGGGCTGTCAGCTTTTGCCCAGGCTGCTCACTGGCATTCAGAGTCAGAAAAAGGAGAGCCCATTGGAGACTTTGTGTGACCCGTTGAAGCCACGGCACCCCAGCTTTCTGGGGACCCTGCAGCCGGGGCACCCGGGTGGCGTTTAGGACTGTCCCATATACTCTGCCTTTATTTCTTGTTTATGCCACTTGATGTCCTCCTCCTCGGCCGCATCCTTCATTAACCTGGGTCCTTCCTACACGATGATCAATGAGAGGAGAATCCTACCAGCGCGAACAGTATTAAGGATTTGCATGTTTAATGACTTGCTCGAAATATCTTTGCTTGTATCAGCAATGCATTCGTTATAGCCCTCGTTTGAATTTAGTCTTATCAAAACACAAGACAATTGCCTCGTTGCAAAAATAAATAAAGAAACAAATACATAAATGAGAGTGAGAGAGCGAGGTAGCAGGTGGGAGATATTTTGTGTCTGTGATCCTCAAAGTCCATGAGTCCTCAGTGCATTCCACGGGTATACTTTGTAGCAACTTTTGTAAAGAAATCACACGGCCATCAGGGCACCTGGGTGGCTCAGTTGGTTAAGCGACTGCTTTCGGCTCAGGTCATGATCCTGGAGTCCCGGGATCGAGTCCCACATCGGGCTCCCTGCTCAGCAGGGGGTCTGCTTCTCCCTCTGCCCTCTTCCCTCTCGTGCTCTCTGTCTCTCATTCTCTCTCTCTCAAATAAATAAATAAAATCTTTAAAAAAAAAAAAAAAGAAATCACACGGCCATCTTGCATTCTGTTACACTATCTTCCATTGTCATTAATTTTAACTCTTTAATACCTTAGCTGTTAGTATCATGACAGAAATTGTGAGTGGATCCATCTGGCAAAAATGTGAGTTTTCCTCTGTGGTTACCGCCACCACCATAATTTTCAGGGGCTCTCTGCAGCCCAAGCGTGTATACATGGCCCAGGGTTTTAGCTGCGATAAAGCAAGGAAGGTGGTAAGCCTTGGCCGAATGTTTTCATATTAGTTACTCAAAGAATGTATGACAGCAAATAGAGATGAAGATAGGACCCTACAAACCGTAGAGAGGGGATATCAGAGTCTGGGCAGCACAATTCAGTTTGTAACCGTAGGGCTCAATTATTGTGTGGCTGAAAGTGACATATTTAGGGTTCTGTGCTCCTTGGGACCACCTCCTGCAAATCTCCCTTGGTATTATGGCAGGGACAAGGCCACTTCACTGTGGATGTTATGTCCTATCTTTTGAAAGATGGTCAGACAGATGACTAGCAAGCACATTCTAGATTAACCTGTCCAGTTTTTGGAGTCAACTAGCCTCTGAATTCTGACTCTTGGTTTTTGTGACCACGTCAACTTGAGCATGGTCCTTACATTTTCTAAGCTTGGTTTTTTGGGTTGTTTTCTATAGAGTGATGGCAGTAGCCTCTTCATAGCAGGTGGCAATACTGTGATAACTCAGTGAACCACGGTATCTAGCACATGGGGAGAGATAAATACATGTTAATTCCCCTCATCACCATTAGCATAAAAAATACTACAAAAATATTTGTGCATATATGTATAATCTCAATAGAGAAAGCTTTTTAAATTGTAATTAAGATCAAAAAGTATTTTTAATAGTAATAATTTCTGTATCCTAGGTAGAAATTAGTCTTTGGGGAAGGCTTTCTTTTTTTGTCCAAGAAAGCAAATTTCTCCAGTTAAAAAAAGAGTATTAAGCCAATAATCATGCTACATTGAATTGCTGAGCATAGGAGCCCAAAGTCTGCAGCTGAGACCTACATATCGTAAACCGAAAGGAAGTAGAAAAATCAGAAAAGTATGGAATCCAGAAAGTCGGTGGAATGGAGTGTTTCAGGAAGGAGCAGGGAGGTTGGAACCCCTGCTTTGGAAACGCACCTCTCTGATTGAGGAAGAGAATGGGTATGAAGTCCGGAGAAGAGACGTTTGCATGGGTGCTGAAGGAAGGCGGGGGGTGGGGGTACAGATTTGTCAAGCCAGGCAGTGTAGACAGATGGCTTAAGTAATCATCCAAAGCAGTCTTGCTTTGAAGGGGAAGTGTGATGAAGGTGTAGGCGGGAGGGGCAATAGGAGTCGAGAAAAGCTCGTTTTGCTTGTTTGTTTATTTGAATAGAGAGACCCACATGCCTTCAGATGGAAGAATACGGTTGAGAGGCTGGTGGTACGGGAGGGCAAGATGCGGATCCCAGTTTAAGGCTCCAGAGAGGTTGTCTGGGATGGGAGCCAGTCAGCAGGCAAAGGGACTGACTTTAGGAAGAAGGACAGTCCCTTTGTTTTAACAGGAGGGATGAAGTTGGGCAACATTTATAAGGAGAATGCTAAGTTCCATAAAAGGAAACTGGAGAACATTTTTAAAGGGTTTAATTAGCTGTGTGAAATAAAAGACACACTTACCTGCTGAGAACAAGATGGTGCGTGAGGACAGAAGAGAACAGAGTGGGCTTTGACGAAGTGTTTTCAGCGAGAGAGAGAGAGACAGAGAGCGCAGAAAATGCGGCAGGCTTTCTATGCCTTGCTGAGGACTTGTTATCTTAATGTGATGCCACCGTTCCTTCCTGCATGACTTTCTCTGCCAGAGTTTGGCCACTGAGATCCAGGCAGAGAAATCAGATAATTCTTACTTACGGCTGTAAACACAAGGACCAGGGGGTTTAGAGTATTGTCAAGAATGTTCTAGACGCACATTTGTAAGGCACAGACGTAACGGTGTTTAGGGTTAGTCACTTAGCCATCCCTCTAGGTTATTGATGTAAATGTCTATTTTCTTAAAATATTCCTGTAACAAAGGTCTAGCTTCACTCATTCTTCATTTATTTCATCAAAAGATTGGGCTTCTGCTCTAGTCAGTCAAGGGGCTACAAAATCATAAAGCTTAGCCAAAGCTGTCACCTGCTCGGTGCACACAATTAATTCTGGAAAGTACAAGGGCTCAAGTGTCATACAGAATGCAGGACCTCCTGGTGGGGTAACAGTACATACCCCAATTCCTGGACCCCGAGGGACATTTACCCGAAACAAAATCACCTCTTTTGGAAAGAGCCCATCTAGGCTAGTGACTGGGCTCAGCTCAAGGTCAGGACGAGTTGAGAGGGCTGGTTTCAAATCAACACACAGCTGGTTCCAGGAATATCCGTGGAACTGGGGTAGTGATCTGGAGAAAATGGCTCGAAGTGTACATGAACTACAGAGAACAGTTATTTGGCATCCGATTAGGTCTTGTACTGTGGCATGTGAACAGGTGCAGATCTGCACAGAGCCGCTCCTCAACACTGACACCGTGTGGCCGTGTGGAGCAATGACAGCGGGTCCTTCCCTCATTGATGCTGAGAGGACCATGGATGGCTCTTGAACCATAGATGAACACCCAGGCTCCTGAAGATCTTAGTGTGGGAGGAAATCAAGACGGGCATCCTATTTTTTAGTAAGGGAGCTCCCATTGCTTGAGCCATTACGTAGTGGTGGTAGTGGGGAGAGAAGGCAGTTTGTGTTCCTCATCTTTATGGAAAGGGTCATTCTCCTTGCTTCTTCCAGACTAACACCATAATTTTATTAAATTAACGTGTTGATTTTATTCAAAAACCAATGGGACAGCCATGTGCCCTTAGGAGTAGGTTGCTATGAAGCTGCATAAGTGAATTGTCACTGCTCTGCCGTCGTGGAAACTTCCGTCCCAAGTACCTGTGCTTGGTCTTGCAATGACTATATTTGGAATTTGCTGAGGCCGCTTGGAAGGATCTCCGGGAAAGAGAGCACTCTGAGAAAAAGGTCCTGTTGGTACCCGCCCAGCCTCATCCTGCTTAGGACGCTCTCACATAAGGACATGATGCCTGGAATATCCAGCGATCTGCAGGCACGGAAACAGAAGTCAAGGGAATTGGTAATGTGGGGTGTGGTGACAGCTGGGCCCTTCGAGGTGACACCTGTGCCCTGTTACCCCAGGGCTGTGAAACGGTCAGACAGCTGCCCATCTCCACACCCGCTCATCTCAGTGGTTTTTATCTGAGAGCTTTGTTATCTTCAGAGGAAATATTCCCAAAGTTGCAGCTTTGTTCCTTATTGTAACACACACACACTTACACACCAGAAAACATTTTAGCAAAATGAAAAATGAAAAAAAAATGCACACTAAACACAAAACAGTTTCCCCAGTTAGGTGTTTGAAAGGCATGATGCGCTTCTCCTCGCTAAGTCTCGTCTCAAATGGAATTAGATGGTTCGTTATGAAACGTGTTGTTGAATAGCTGCCCCTGGACTGGATAGCAGATTCCCCGCACGGGGCAGGCACCGAGTCTCTTGTTCATCCCCAAACACATAATGGAGGGCCTGACATGACAGCTGATCTTCAAAAATACCTCTCAGGTAAAAGCTGGATGACTCGAGCAATGTTATTTCACGCTCTCCGGAAACACTGAACACCGTTACCAAATTCCAGGGCCGGCCCCATTTCAACTCAAGGGCACCTTCTGAGTGAACGAGCTGGGGAGACTACTTCCTGGGATTGAAATTATTCCTCCAAACTTCTGATGTATGAGAAATAAATACCCAGTCCGGGCTCCAGCCATTGCTCACGTTTGATTGATTGTGTGTCTTCCGAGGTAAAAGGTTCAAATGGGCTCGAAAAGAGAAACTCATCAAGGAGAATTGATTGGCTGTGAATGTCCCAGGGGCGCGGCTGTCTCCTGAGGCGGGAGGCCCAGGGCGGGCTACCATCTCCTCTAAAAGCAGAAAGCCAGAATCATAAATTGCATTGCTAGTATTTTCAACTGAAATCCTGTGACTATTTTGTACTGACTTGGCCAGAATTTTTCCAGTCATGAAAGGAGCATCCTGAACCATGCTGGCTCCCTCCAAGTATATCATTTGTCCACAGGCTGTTTGTCCAGGATGAGCAGATCTGGACGTGTCGAAACCCTCAGACTTGGGTGGTTTGACTATACTCTCTTAAAGCGAGCCCTACTCAGTGCACCTAGGACCTCTTTGGGGAAGGAAAAGGAAAATTGCATGTATTTAACCCTGCATGGGGTATGAACTTAACTATTTATATTCACTTAATCTTCAGAGATACATTTAACTTTCCCTATTTTCCAAATGACAAAATGAAGGCTTACAATAGTTGCACCTGTGGACATTCACCTGGATGGTAAGGGACAGGTGTTTGACCTTAGGACTGCTGGACTCTCATGTCCAAACCCTTTCCATGAGACTGATGACAACTTAGTGCATTTATCAAATCCAGAAGAACGGTCTCACTGCCCAGAGCTGTGCTGATAGTTTTCTGAAGGTGCAGCTAGGTGGGGAAGAGAAAGGATCAAGATCGTCTAATAAAGTCCTCTGTGGAGAAGGCGGATGGAGTGGTCATGGCTTATTTGCTATTCCTGTCCTAAGCCATAATTAATTTCCAAATGAGCCAACTTCACTCATGTTTGTTCTATACATTCAGGCTTTTTTTTTTTTTTTTTTCACATTCACTCATTTTAGTAGAGTCTTTTTAATCACTCAATGACATAAATAAATAAATACATTAATTATATTACCGAAAATACCCTCATTCTTCCCTGGAAGGAAACGAGGGCCTCACGTTAAGGCAGACGAAGCATCTGGTTCACGTGGCCCCGGCGCTTGAGGGAGGGGGTTGACCTAACAAGAGGAAAGCAACTTTTCTTTTGTGCTGTTGTTGGAAAGGACAACATAGTTTTAATAGGACTTGGACCTAAGAGGATGCAGTGCTCCCAGGTTGCATCTTGTGCCTTGTGAAGCCTGCCAATGACATCCACGGGGAGGAGAGAAGAGCCACGAGGGTGTGAGCATGTCCTGGGGCCATCGAGGGGGCCACCGATCCCAGCCCTGCCTGCACGCAATCACCCCAGACAGCTACACCCACAAACTCCTTCTTGCACCTACACTACGTTGAATTAGATTTTCTGTGTCCCTCCAATAACCACCCTGAAGAATTTGCAGCCACGGAGGTACTCTTGCTATACTCAGGATGCCGACCACTTTGACCTTGTTTTCAAAGGTCGAAGAAGGGTGCATTTCAGCCATTTCACTCCTTCACTCATTCATTCACCGTTTACCGAGTGTGCGTCTGGCGGTTTGTCCTTCTCAAGTCAGACTGCATACTGGCTGATTCCATCTTGTTCTGAACCCCTTCCCTGAACAGGCTCACCTCCTGGCATTTTAAATGTCCCTTCAACAAAAATGCTACGCACAGGTCTGAAATCGAGTCTGTCAAACGACTCCCTCCGCGATGCACAGATCAGACACTTCTCATTTATTATCAGCCTAACTGAGATGCAGGGCTTTATTGAAGTATGCAGACTCTGTGATGCTCAGTCACCGGGCATGTGCTTTCCTCCTGGATGCTCCATCGGGGATCTGAACGCCGTGGCGCAACCCAACCCACGCTCTTCAACAGCTTCGATCCTAAGCCTGACTGAGTTCCCCGAACTGACGAAGGTGATGATCATTCCACCACAGATTTTCCCTAGTCAGTGCACCAGGCCACGTGGGACTTTCTCATTTCTTGTTCTTTTGACTACGAAATTAAGCTGCTTATTATGGAAGTTTTACCACATACTCTGAAGTCACTTTGACATAGAAGGAGTTACAAGGCAAATGGTCCAAATGGAGCGGATCTACTTCCCCATCTGAATGGTTTGGAATTTATTTTGTGGTCTATTTCTTTGATTCACCTGGTGTTGAGCCACTCAATCAAATTTTCTTTTTTCTTCTAGTGGATTGGTGAGATCAACCAACTTCCTGATGGAACATGATGTAGAGAGCATCACTAGATGTGCTCAAGGGCACCAGGGGCTCTCAGCCATTCCCGAGGCTGCCCTCCCCCATCCGAGTGCGTGGTGCTCCTCGGACGTGTCCCCTCACCCTGTGCAGCACCCCCAACACCCTGTCCCTCTATTATGAGCCTGGGCGCAGACCTCTTCTAGCTCCTTCCCTCCCCCACAGCCATCATGCTCCATCTTTCCATTGACCTTGAGGAGACACTTTGGTGCAGTGAAAACACATGTACCTTCTTGCCCAGTGAGCTCAGATTCAATGTCAGCCCCACTGCTCACCAGCTGTGGGATCTTGGAAAACACATATCATTTATTCAACCCTCTGAGCTTCGCTCGATGGTGGAGAACGGAACGCGGTCGGCAGAACCAGGCTGCCCGGGTTCAAGCCCAGCCCTGCCGCTCACCAGCAAGATGACCTTGAGCAGGTTACTTCATTCAACATTCCACAAATATAATGTCTTTTTTTTTTGGACTTCCCACTGTATTGCGAGCACTCTCCTGGGTGCTGAAGAAACACCAGGGGACAGAGAGAGAGGAAAATTGCCACCCTCAGAGAGCTTACATTTCGTAAAGGATAAACAACAACAACAAAGCCTCATCAGTAAGTAAACTGTATTAAATACTGAGGGGTCCTAAGTACAAGGGAGAATAAGCAGAGCAGACAAAGGAGATCGGGATTGCCTGTGGTGGGCAAAACAGGTAGTTAAATGAATAGTCCTGAAGGGTATATTTGAACAAAAATTGAAGGACATGTGAGATTTAGCTCTGTGAATATCCATGTCTCAAAGTACCTCAATTTGCTCCTTATTGAAATGGTGATGATAATATTCCTCACCTCATGGGGCTCTGGTGAAGGTGGGAATGACATACATATGAAGAGCTTAGAAAAATCCCGGGCTCGTGGTAAGGGTCCATGGTGTTAAGTATTTTATTATCTGCAGCATCCTGCTGGGAGCAGGTGAGGTTTGCATTGTTCGTGTTATATGTGCAACTCAATGTGGCCTGTGATCCCTACTGTATCGGGAGCAGAAAGCGCATACACTCCAGAGCGCTGGGTTTCCAGCGGGTTAGACTTTTCCGTTCCCTCCTTGAGCTAGGAGAGGTCAAAACTCTCTTAGAACCTTGCCCCCCGTGTGCAGTTACAAGTATCGGCAGCGTCCCCGGGGTCGGCAGGGCAGGAAGTTAATGAGAAATGCAGACTCCCAGGCCCACCTCAGACCCACTGAGTCAGAATCTGCCTGTTATTCACTCCCCCAGGAAATGCATATGCGTGCTAAATTTGGGGCAGCGCTGTGGTGAGTAGTGAGGATGGTGTTGCAAATTGGGATGTTCTGGGCATTTTCTGAGTTGTCTCTGGGGCAGCTCATGGAAGCTGCACAGCGGTCGTCCGCTTCTGCTCTTTTTATCTCTCATCTGTGGGACTCTCGGGCGGGTCACAGTCACACGTCCAAAGTTGGTAAAGGATCATCGTGAATGGTGGAGACGCGTCTTCAGTGAGTGATCCTCTAAAGTCAGCAGTTGAGATGACTTTGGCTTAAAGTCAAGATCACTTTGCGTTTTACACATGGAGTGACAGAGCTCAGAAGGAGGCCACGAGAAGTCACGGCAAGTCATTGCAATTCTCTTCCTCTTATAGAACACGTTCTCTCTTTATTTGTTATTTTTTAAAAATTATTAGTTTTTTTAAATAAGCTCTAGGCCGAATGTGGGGCTTGAACTCAAGACCCCGAGATCAAGAGTCACATGCTCCAGCGACTGAGCCAGCCAGGTGCCCCACAGGGTCTCTCTTGAAAATTTCATACGTTGAAGGAGAAAATTGAGGAATGTGTGTGTGCGCTTTAAAGGAAGAAGGTGAACGAGTCTGCTAGTCTTTCTGAATTCCAGTCTTCATCTTTGCAATTCATCCTTTACAAAGCTGTGAGCCTTATGAAAATAAAAGTTCCGATCCTGTCATTGCTTCTACCCCAAAACACACACGCCCGCGTGTGATGGTGTGCGCTCACACACGACCATTTCCCGCAGCGTCCTTCCACGTGGCATTCACGGATTCCGAAACATGGCCTCCAATTCCCAGTCTCACCGTTTCCCTATGAATCTCCTAGGCTCACACAGAGGGTTTGCTTACCAGGCTACAAGAGCCCTGAACATTTTAAGCTCTTGCAACGTGAGCTGTTTTATCTGTTCCTCGGTTTGCTCGTATGGAGACCACGGCGTTCCCCAGCGTTACCTTCACACCTGAAGTTAACAAGGTAATGTGTGGCATCTACGCTTTGCACTCTTCCTAAGGGGTTCGGCAGGACCCCGTCCGGGCCTCCTTTGGGCTGCTCACTGCAGGGGTCACCTGGCTACCGGAAGAGGTGGGCCTCCCCCACCCCAACCCTGCAGGTGGGGCCTCCTGGGTATTAGCCGCGGCTCTGGAGGTCCTGCGGGCCTGGGGCTATCTTTCAGCTGGAGTTCTGATAGAGTAGGCAGTCAGTTAGAAATGCGCTGGGGGCAAGGGCGGTGATAAATCGGTTGCTCATGAGAACCCGGGGGTACGACATCCTGCTTTGTGGCTCCAAGATCCCTCAACATCCTGGCCTTGGCGCTTCCAGGACCCCTGGGTTGACAGACCAAGAACCACAGGTGCAGAGCTCCTTTTCCCCTCTGCCCCAGGGGAACCCCCAGACTCATTATAATGCATTGCACCCCCCACCCCCATGGGGGAAAGCTGCCTTTGACAGTTCTGGTACAAACCTTGGAGGCTCAAAAACTCTCCCCTCCCCCTCCTCCTCCCAAGCTGTGGGAAGAGTCCCCCAAATGACTGGAAGCAGCCTCCATTAGGAGCCCACTATGGCCATGACCCGGGTCCCCTGTAGGCTCAGGGCAGTTGTCGCCTCTGGGCCTGCCCGCTTGCCCAACTTGAGAGTGTCCTGCCCTTCCTAAACTGCTCTGTGCTTGCTACTCTCCTTCCAGATGTCCTTATTCGAGCACCCATCCTCACTTAAATCTTTCGTGCGGGGATCCAAGAACTGAGACCTCCATTCCCACAACGCAGACTCTCCTGCTGGTAACGGTTTGTTCAGATATGAATCATTAGCATTGTGGGGTGACCTGGAAACACACACGATTCTGGCTCCAATTTTCTGCCATCCTTCCTCCACCTTGAGAGGCAGGGAGGCCCAGGCCTCCAACCTCACCCGTGGGGAGAGGCTCCTCTGGCAGGTGTCCTGCCCTGAGCAGCTAGCCTCAGCAAGAAGAGGCCGGGGGGACAGCCACCGTTTTGTTTCTGTTTCTGTTCTTCTGCATGGACTGGGAGATCCCCAGTATTTGTTGCACGTACCCCCATATCCTGACGCAGATGCCCGGAGGACCAGGGCAGAAAGAAGGACATTGTCTGCCACAAGACCCTGTCCCTCCCCTCAGTTACCAATCAGCTACCAAATCGCGGCACTGTCACCTCCAGCTGTCCCTCAAGCCCAGTCTCCTTTCTTCTTTCTGGCTCCGGCCGTGGCCGCACGCATGCCCTGCCTGCCGTCCCCCTCCCGGACCAGCTGTCAGCGTTCTGATTCTTCTCCTCACATCTGCTCAGCATCCCCAGCCCCCGTCCACCCCAGCACCTGTGCAAAAGGACCTCCAGGAAGCGTAAACCAAACACGAGTGTGACCCATTCCCAACCGAGGGTGGTGGGAAAGCAGTGGAGAGAGGTGGGGAGCGGGGCCAGGGGAGCGGGGAGGAGGACGGCACCTCTCTGATGGTACCTCTTTGTACAGTGCAGACTTTAAAACCATGCTAATGTCTTACATATCCAGGAAATAAATAAACAATAAATAAGCAGGGTGTGTGTGTATCTGGAGGAGGGGGCTGGAAGGATCTCAAAGGGAATACAGCAACAAATAAGCCTGAATGTATCTCTAATGGATGTTATAACCAGGGGGAGGGCTGTGGGGAAGAAAATAACTAAAATAACTAAAAACAAAACAAAACAAAACCCCCAAACCTTGTCTATAAAATTAACTGTTAAATCACAGATCTAGTAGGAATATACAGGAGTGGATAGAAACATATGACAAGAGGGTCTGAACTGTATGTAATTGTGATGATTCCATTTAGCAAGTGACATTCAGGTTGTGGTTTTTATGAGTGGGATTAACTGGATAAGTGAGTACTCAGAACATTCCAGAAAGAAGGGGTAGCATATGCAGAGACCCCAGATAAACAGTCCAGTGCTAGTTGAGGACTGAAACACAGCTCAGGTGGTTGCAATGCAAAAAATAAGAGGAAGCGCGGCCTGAGCTGAGCCTAGGAAGGTCAGCGGGGCCCCGCGCAAATAAAGGACATACCTTTTGGCCATTTGAGGAATCAAGACCATTATCCTACAAGCAAATCATGAGCCACAGAAGAATGGTAGGTAAGGGAATAATATAATCAGATTTGGGTGCTGTGAGGAAAACCAATTAGGGAACACAAGAATGGGTTCGGGACACTGGTGAGCTTGGACTGGAAATAGACAAAAGGGCTGGATTTTAGGGATATTTGTGAGGTAGAAGCAGCAGACTATGGCTGCACTTGGTCCAGTGAAGAGCACATTCCTATTAGAGAATTCTAGATTCTTAGCACTTGGATACAGGGTAGAACCATTCATAGATACAGAAGACTCTAGAGAATGAGTATGTTCGGGGGATATATGATGAGTACATGATGAGTCATCCTGAAAGTCCATGCTACCCTAGAAGAGGGGCCCTAGGGAGTAATTTGTAACAGGACATTCCTTCATTCAGGTTAGTGTTTCCGGGTACTGACTATGTCCAGAACACTGTCCTAGGAAGGTTGAGGATGCCAACATAACCTGGCCGTGGCTTCTGCCCCAACAGAACGTGGAAGGGGAATCCCTCATGAAATCTGTTTCTACCTGTATTTCTATTATTATTTCCATTAATAATGGAATAATGGAAATAATAATGGAATAATGAAAATAATAATAGAAATACAGGTAGAAACAGATTTCATGAGGGATTCTTTAGCTCCACCATACAATACAAAGCTCCCAGTAAGACTGTCAGGGAAGCTTCTCAGATGCAGTTGAAAGGGTGAACAGCAGAGGACCAGATAGAAATCGAAGGCTAACCCCGTTATCTCTTTTGAAGAGTGAGAAGAAAGGTCCAAAATATTCTGAATTCGCTGAGGCTCCTGGGGAAGACAGATTGAATATTTACCTTTGAAAACATGTTCTATGCTTCCTACTTGTGCAGATCGCTCATTGCTGCAGGGCAAGGGAAGATGTTCTGTGCAATCTCTTTTATCATAGCTGAGTAGACTAACGTCAGAGTCAGTGGTTTAACTACATAGTGGTTGGGTTTAAATCAACCTCCGATGATGAACCTGGTTTCCAACTTTACAGTGAACAAAGTCCCAAATGCGGTTTCCTGTAACCAATGTTCATAGTCTCAATAATAAAGTCAACATTTTTTGAAACGATTAAAATAAACTTTTCAAAATAATGGGAAATAAGAGAAAAACTCAAAGTCATAATGCCAAAATACAGACCAATAGAAGCATGACATAAATTTCATGGGAATAGGAATTGCACATAATTTGCTAACCTTCCCTCCTTCCCAAGTAAACAACAGCTAATTGTCAACCCAACGAATAACATTCTTTTTTCCTCTTTAAAGATTTTATTCACTTATTTATTTAGATTTTATTTATTTATTTATTTAAGAGAGCGAGAGAGATGGGGGGAGAAAGCAGAGGGGAGGGACAAGCACACTCCCCGCTTGAGTGTGGAGCCCAATGCAGGGCTCAATCTCACAACCCTGAGATCATGACCTGAGCCGAAACTAAGAGCCCAATGTTCAACCGACTGAACCACCCAGGCGCCCCTAAGATTTTATTCTTTTTTTTTTTTTTTAAGATTTTATTCTTAAGTAATCTCTGCACCCAACATGGGGCTTGAACTCAGATCCTGAAATGAGGAGTCGCACGCTCCACCGACTGAGCCAGCCAGTCACCCCCCAGTGAATAGCATTCTTGAAAATATTTGTAGCAGTAGGTTCTTAAAGTTGCTCTCAAGTTTGCTGCTCACCCAACAGCAAAAAAAAAAAAAAAAAAAAAAAAGAGCCCCTGGTATTATTTTTAATGTTTAAGCAAGGCTGAATCAAAGAAATTTGGGCTAGTTGACGAAAGTCTATCGTACTCCACACGTACACTTTGCTTCTGATCACCTTTTTGAATGGAGTGTGGTTACTGCTCACTTTGTAAAGAACTACCATATTTGCCAGCAAGCAAAACTCATCTTTACGTCAAAGCAACATCTTTTTTTTTGAAAGATTTTATGTATTTATTTGAGAAAGAGAGAATGAGAGAGAGAGAGAGCATGAGATGGGGAGAGGGTCAGAGGGAGAAGCAGACTCCCTGCCGAGTAGGGAGCCTGATGTGGGATTCGATCCCGGGACTCCAGGATCATGACCTGAGCCGGAGGCAGTCGCCCAACCAACTGAGCCACCCAGGCGCCCGCCAAAGCAACCTCTTGACCCCTTGTCCAGTGCACCAAGATCACATGCGGAAAGCCCAGCAGGGAAGGAGGGAGGATTTACAGACCATGGTAATGTCGCTCCCTCCTGGTGGCAGAAAACCGAAACACAAACGAGAGTGGAAACTAGCTTCCATTAGAATTAGTTTTTCTCCTGGGGGCTTGTTTGTGTGTGAATAGCCAAGCAAATATTGGCTTTTACTGCATGCATGAGAATGACCTTGGGTTTTCTTCAACTGTATGTTTTACTGTATGTTTTGTACCGATTTATACAGAAATGCTGGCTTGTCAACATGCACTCTAGCAACCTGTGGGAATTCAGTCGAATTTATGCTTTTCTGGTTGCTTCTGTGCTTGCAAATAGAGACATTTCTTCTTATTTTATTTAATTTTATATTGTGGCTTGCTTTTTCGTCACCAATATTTTCTGAATCTGCAGGACTGCCATTTGCTTTTATAATACCACAAATAAGGAATAAAAATCCATTTACCACTACTTTTTGTGACATTTCTTCTCCTGTTTTATACCAATATTCACTTAAGCCAACATATTTCTTTTATTTATGTGATTTTATACATTTTTTTCAGAGCTAATGGACTATTATTTTATATTCCAATCAGTTTCCCACTACATTCCAATATAGATTATGATATATTTACATGTGCAGAATAATATATTTTTTCTACAAACCTCTTTAATGTCACTTTCAGAGAATTCACTATAAAAATCACTCAGACCTTCCTACAAATATTCCACATTAAATAAGAATGTTTTATCCTCTGATATGTCTAAAATGCTGGCAAATTCCTAGTTCTTAAAAAGGGGCCCTGAGTGAGCAAAACAGAACTGCCATTTGCTGAGCACAGATGCCTGCCTCTGTGAAACGCTTTATTTACCTTCCCAAACGCCTGAGGTTATGTTGGAACCCAGAAACTTGGAGTGGGAGCGCTTCAGACCCAGACCTCAGAAGAAGGACCACAGCCAGCTGCTGGGGCCACCTCATGAGCACGAAGAGGGTCCCCAGGGAGCTGAGACCCAGGCTCTGAGGATGCAGCCTGCCCAGTGGGGGCCGGTGCCAGAGGTCTGTGACCAGGCTGGTTCTGAGTGTGAAAAGAAGTTAGAAATTAGAACCAATTACCCCTGATGGAGTGAGGGGCGCTGGGGGGACAGCAGTGGAGTGGAGAAGGAGCAAGGAAGTCACTTTTTCCTTCTCTGCTGCCAATCTCCCCCAGTACCCCCTATGGGCAGAGCCCAAAGAGAGGAGCTGGCAGAGCAGAGATGTGGTTTGCTGAGCTCCCGTCCCAGCATCACAGAGAAGCAGAGATGTGGTTTGCAGAGCCCCAGCCCCAGCATCACAGAGAGGCAGAGATGCGGTTTGCAGAGCCCCAGCCCCAGCATCAGAGAGAGGCAGAGATGTGGTTTGCAGAGCCCCAGTCCCAGCATCACAGAGAAGCAGAGATACGGTTTGCAGACCCTCAAACCCCAGCATCACAGAGAGGCAGAGATGAGGTTTGCAGACCCTCAATCCCCAGCATCACAGAGAGGCAGAGATGAGGTTTGCAGACCCTCAATCCCCAGCATCACAGAGAGGCAGAGATGTGGTTTGCAGACCCCCAGGCCCAGCATCACAGAGAGGCAGAGATGTGGTTTGCAGACCCCCAGGCCCAGCATCACAGAGAAGCAGAGATGTGGTTTGCAGAGCCCCAGTCCCCAGTGTCACAGCAAAGCATTGATGCGGTTTGCAGAGCCCAAGTCCTTGCATCACAAATTATGGAGTGATGGTTCTGGAAGTGAGGCTTCATTACTGGCATAGCTATTTCCCACAAAAATTTCCTCCTGCAGTGGTTTCATCTCTGCCATGTCTTAGAGACCAGCACATAAAACACCCTGAGCTATCTGAGCTGTTGTGAAATTGATTGTGAAAATGGAGCCAGCGTTTACTGAGCATCATTCTGTGTCTGCATCATATCACCCTCAGATGGCTGGGAGGCATGTGTGTTGTTATCTCGTTCCTACAGGTGAAGAAGCTGGGCTAGAGGAAGGGGCATGACCAGCCCAGAGCCATACGCGGGCCGACCTGAGGCTGCTTCCTCTCAGGTCCTAGGGAACAATTTGCTCCCTGAACTCAAGGCTACAGAGCCCAGGATCAGGCCCTTCCAACTGGGTTTTGTTCAACTTTTGCCTTTTCATACTATCTGTGGTCCTGCGGCCGGGGCGGGGCGGGGGGAGGGGTGGGTTGTGCTCAGTTATCCATGGAATGAAGGAATGCTGGGATCCCGAAAGCTGCCTCCTGAGTGTGAGCTTGGAAGTTGGCTGCCTGGGCTGGAATCTCAGCCCCACCACCTCTCTCCTGTGTGAGCCTGAGCAAGTGACTGAACTTACCTAAAAGTTTCTTTCCGTGCCTATGAAAGGGATATAAGGAGAAAACCCTACTTTTAGGGTTTTCCTTAAGTTTTAAATGAGTCAATTCAAGCCTTATGCTTAGAAAAGCATCCACTTTAGTGCTCAAAAATACTATTGTCCTTGCAAGCCAGATTGTTTTTTATTTTATATTTCTGAATCTCAGTTTCTTCCTTGGTAAAATGGACTAATATAATACCACTTTACAGAATCAATCCACCCAAAACAAATGGTCATGAGTCATGTGCCATGTGAGGCATGGCTCAAGGAGCTGGAAAAGCAGTCTTGGGTCAAGTCATTGGGTGGGGGGGAGGCAGGCTGAGCTTGGGGACAGAGAATAAGCAAGTAACAAACATGAACAACATAATGAAGCTGCAAAAAACCCATAAGCAGTGCTCAGGAAATAGTAGTTATCTTATTGGATGGGGCATAGGATAAAATAAATCTTCACCTGGAAAGAGAGACAGGCAGACGTAGGTAGCAGGAGAGAGGATCTGGAGGGAGGGAAGATGGATAGGGCACTTCTGCAGCTCGCCCTCACGCCTGCTGCTAGGGACTCCTGTAATTACTCTCCCAGTGCTACTCTGGACCAGGACATGCATTTGTTCTGCAGCTCAGAGAGGAGGATCTTCAGTGCTGAAGAGAAAGAAATCGTAGGGGAGTCCAAAGTGCAGATTAGGAGCGGGGAGAGCAGGGCAACTCGACACATTTTTATAGCTATTTATATGGCTTTCTTGTTCATCTGATGTTATAGAAAGAGGGAAAGGTAATGGAGCCCAATTCATCAGCCAGGAATAATGGGTTCTTGGGTGAGCTCAGCATTTTGTGTGTTTCTGTGTGTGTGTTTGAGCTGGACAGAGGGGGCAGAGAGAAGATGGAGGAAGAGGAGGAGGAGGAAGTCCCTGCTGCTTTAGGAGGACCGGACAGCCCACCTCTGCTTAATAACTGCACTTGCTTCTGAGGTTATATCTAGGTCAGCCAAATAAAAGGAATCTTGGGAAATGATCAGTAATAGCTGTTGTTAAAACAACTCTCTGCTCTCCAGTCCTATCAGAATCCACACTTAGCAACTACTTCTCCCGGCTGGTGCGGTGTGTTCTCAGCTGCCTTCTACCCAGGGCAGGTTCAACCTGGGAAACCAGGGGGCTGCCTTCAACCCCAGCCTGGTCCAGAATTCTCCAAGGTGGGATCCTGGGCTATCTGCTCTCATGCCAAGTGGCTTCTTCAGCTTGTCCCCAGCATCTCTTAGGGCTGTTTAAGGGTACCTCCGTGTGCTTGAGACTGGGGACAAAAATGGATTTTAGGTTGCTCAGAATTTCTCTCTTTGATTTGCATCCAGTCACGAGATTTTACATTTTCTTTTCTTTTGAAACACCTTCCCTGCTCAGGACGTCCTTGGTTGTTCCAGTGATGGAGTGATGGTGCACGCTGACAGAGGACTCAGTGGGCTTCCCTTCTGGGCCTGGGCCTCCCTCCCGGGGAGGGAACAGCACGGCCTGAGCCCAGGCCTCGGAGAGCTGACCCAAGGGCTGCAGGCTCGCAGGCTTGGGGCGGTGCGAGGGGTGGCGGCGGGGGGCGCGCAGTGCTGGGGTGCTGTCACCAGAGGGGTGCGGCTGTGGCTCCGCTCCCCCAGATCCGACGGGAAGAGAAGGGACCTCGCTGCATTGCCCCTGAGCAACCTCCGGGCGACGAGGCTGGGCGTGGAAGGCTGGCTGAAGGTGAAGGGCGGTGGGCGGCGTGGCTTGCTTCTGCCCCACTGGGGTGGGGGGTGGGGGGACGTTCCTGCCTGAGGGGTTCTGCGGGACAGGGGCTCTGCCCTCCTTCCTAGTTACCCACAGCACGCTGCGCTCAAGAGTCCCTGAGCAAATAAGGGTAGCTAGTGAACAATTACCCTGCCTTCCGTTGCCAGTTTCTGGTGGGTTTTCGCGCCTCTATTTTGAGTCTTTACACGGTCACACCTGACACATAGGTCTTTGTCCACCTGTGTGAATGCAGATCCCTTTTCACGCTTTGTGCTTCTCGCTTCTTTCCTCCTCGTGTCTGTCGCAGATGGTCCTGAGTCAAATGAATGGGAGTTTTAATTCCTGAAGTGAAGAGACCCCAAGACGACAGAGCGATTTACAAGTGCGGAGAGCCGCCCGACCGCCTGCCCGGAGGAGGCGCCACGGGTCGCGGGAGGGGCGGGCCCCAGTGCAGTTTCCCCCGTAGGGGCGGGTCAGACGGCGGAGCGATAGCCTCCCCGCGCCCCGCATCTCCCGCTGGAGGGGTGCCAGGCGCCCGCGGCGCGCGGTCTGGGCGGGGACGGTGCGGGTGGCCCGCCTGTCCCGGTGCTCCCGCGGGAGGGACTCGACGGTGGGACCAGGTCAGGTGGCCGGAGCGCCAGCAGCGGCGGGGACAGCGCAGGGGCCCGGGTCGCCTCCCTCGTGGGTCGCCTGGTGGAGGCGCGCCGCCGGGGAAGGTGGGGCAGGGGCGCCGTCTGTCCTTCCGCCCGCCAGGCTTCCGGGGGCTTCCCGGCAGAGGGAGCCTGAAGTTGGGGTCGGGCCGGGGGATCTGGTAAGGGCGCTGATCCCAGCAGGCGCACCTCTGCGGGGCGCCGCGTCCCTGGACGAGAGGACCCCCTGGGCCGCCACAAGACCGAGTGCGGGTCCCTGGGAGACGAGGGGACCAGGGTGTGGGGTAGCGCGCATACTTTGCCGGCCCCGATACTTCGGGGGACAATGGGACTAAGAGTGGGGAGTCCAGTTTTTGCTTTCCCTTTTCCCAAGTCGTGGGACCCCACCTGTGTCTCACCCCAGTTCGGTCACACTGGCACTGGGAATCCAAGGGGTGGTCGGTCTCTACCACGCCTTTCCCAGCCCCCGGCCCCGAGCGCCGACCTTGGCCGGCGGAGGACGCGCGCCCCCCGGCGGGTCCGGCGGGTCCGACGGGGCTGCGAGGCTGCTCGTGGGGCTGGGGGCTCAGGGGCGCTGGTGCCCGCGAGCAGTGCTTGCGAGTGCCCCGATCGGAAGCGGGGTTCTTACCTTCGCGGGTTTCGTGCTGCTCACGTGGCGCAGGGTGGAGTACACTGACCCACAGCGGTGACAGAGGGGCGGTGGCCACTCCCGGAGCGGTGACACCGGCTCGGGGGCCGCCGGGCTGGCGAGGGGTCTCATCTGCTGCTGGCGAGGGGTCTCACCTGCGCCCAACACGGTGGCTGCTCCGGGGTCCCGGGACGCCGGGGGTGGGGTTGTGATGAGGGTGAGGGGAGAAGGGCCCTCTCCAGCAGCTCGTGCGTGCCGGGGGCGAGGGTCTGCAAGTGCCGCCCCCAGCGCGGTGAGACCCGCAGGTTAAACTCCCTCCCCGCGCGGCCAGGCCACTCCTGTCTCAGCCCCAAGCACAGATCCTCCGGGCACTTTCTCTCTGTCTCTCCCGCTGCTTTGGTCTAAAGCTCTTTCAGCTCAACTGGTAACTTCTTAGGAGGGACATGTGCCAACTCAGATTTAAAATGTAACATTTGCTTTTCAAAAGTCAGGCACAGGATGAAATTCTATGAAGCAGCAGGTTCCCCCCAAGAGCCTAGCTGGATTTTTAAAAGTGTTTTCTACAGTTTTAAAATGGTACGGTTTTCTTTCAAAAGTTCCTGGTGGGGAGGGATGGGGGTGGGGTAGGGGACAACTTCTTTTTCTCTTTTGTTTGAAGGACAAGAGGGATGGCCAGAATCAGGGTGCAGGATAAACAGAGGTGAGGAGACAGTGACCTGGCTATTGGGGGTGAGGTGGGCAGGGAAGTGCTCTCCCTGGAAGTTATTCTTGGAGCAGAGACCTGAGCAAGTGAGGTGAATATCTGGGCAGGAGCTGGTCAGGCGGAGGGAAGAGTTGATACAAAGGCCCAGAGGCTGGAATAGGTTTAGTGTGTTGGAGGAACAGCAAGAAGGCCAGGTGGCTGGAGCAGAGAGAGGAGAGAGGATGGAGTGGGCTCAGGGAGGTGGGCAGGGACCCCACCATGTTGACAGGGATAGGCCATGTGTGTCCCAGAGTGGACTTCTCCCCACGCTCCTTTCTCTCCTTTCTTCCTCTGGAACAGAACTCCTGATGGTCAGCTGGGCACCCAACCACCCAGAAAATCCACCGTCTTTCCCTTCTGCAGTAGGTCTGGCCATGTCACTGGCTCCTAAGTTCTGCTGTTATAAAAAGGGGTGGCACCTGCAATTTTCAGGGAGTTAATTTCAATGAAGAAACATGCCCTTCATTGTCTCTCTGTCCAGGCGAAAATATGCACATACCACCGGGGCTCCAGCAGCTGTTTTGGACCATGAGGTATTCTTGAGATTGGGAGCTTTGGAAGCTTTGCACAGTGGAACACCCCAGCCCAGGAGAAAGTCTCCATCCCCAATATCTGGGGAGCAAGAGGAGGGAACCTGAGTCTCCGATATCTCTGGAGTACTACCCTAGCCCTGGGCGGATGGCTTTCGGACTACATGAATGCAGGAGAAATGGACTTGTATTTTTACCCTGTGACTTACAGCTGAACCTAAATCTGCTCAATACCCCCACCCCTCCCCCCCATAAGGACTTTTCTGGCTCTTGCACTGCCTAGAAGAGAGCTTGTAAAATATCAAATGTTTACTTGAGAGAACACTAAATGTGCCTTAGCTTATGTTTTCATGAGAACAGTTTGACACTTTTGAGAAAGGGATGTGGTGAAACGCAAAACTTGTCATGCAGCTTTCTCATTACAATTGGGCCCTTGCCATTTTAGATGTTTATAAATAATCTTAAAACAAGGACTGTGCTTTTAAATGAAAGGATGTTGCATTTGTGCACATCTGAATTTAAGATAAAGCATCAGGGAAAGGGGGGCGAGTGGGTGGTTCAGTCAGTTAAGCATCTGAGTCTTGATTTTGGTTCAGGTCATGATCTCAGGGTCGTGAGATCGAGCCCTGTGTTGGGCTCCATGCTGGGCTTGGAGACTGCTTAAGATTCTCTCTCCTCCCTTTGCCCCTCCCTGCTCATGCATACTCTCTTTCTCTCTCTCTTAAAAAAAAAAAAAAGTCAGGGAAAATTTTGTTTGACAGCAAGAACAGTTGTCTGTAATCTAAATAGCTAGAAACATTTCAAATTACAAGTGAATGATGGTCTTTTAAATACCTTTCTACATGGCTTTATATATATATCCTAGGAAAGTAGAGACAACTTCTGGCTATATAGGTAGACAAAGGAGGAGACAACTCCATGGAGAGCATCCTCTGTTGGAGAGGAACAGATGAATCTTGCAGGTTCCTGACTTATTCTGGATTTTTAAAGTTATCCTCTGGCTGACCTTCCCCATGGTAGCATGAAGTTCTGGAGACAGAAAGGGTGAGGACTGGACCCTCAAGAGAAGGATGAGTTATTCCCACATTCGTGTCAGCATGACATTCTTAGACATGAGCTCACCTGTGGACAGCCTCTTAGCTCTCAGCCATCCTCTGCCCCTGGCTTTCTTGACTTTCATCCTCGAAGGGTTGTAGTCCAGGTGGTCAACACCCCTGTCCCTTGCCACCTCCCACTGCTATGCCCCAAAAGCCAGATACTAATCTTACCAAACTTCCTTTTATCATGGGGTGGCCATGTGACTCAGTTCTGGCCACTGAGCTTCTAGACAATCATTGGAGGAGATTGCTGAAAAAGCCTATGCTTCTCTGACCAAAGGACATACATAACAGGAGCGTCCTTCTTCTTTCCCATGAAGGGGTTGTGATGGCTGGAACTGCAGCAGCTGTCTTGTGAACATGAGTTGCTGAGCATGAAAATGAGAAATCACCAATGGAAAGCACTAGAGATGAATTTTGGAGAGACCCCGGTTCCTTGGTTTCATTTCTGAGGCACTGCACCACTTAGAATGGCCTCCTCGTAGATTTTCTGTGCTAGGACATAGTTGCTTTCATTGTGGAAGTCATTGTTTTAGGATTTTCTGTTCCATGCAGCTAGAAATGTCAAACTGTTACAGTCCCTAATATTTGCCAGGTTCTTCACTAGGCCTCTGAGAAGGACAAGAGAGGGAGATATGGTACCTGTCACTTACATCATCAGCCAAGAAGTGAGACGCACAGGACGGAAACAGGACGCATAGAGAACACGCCATGACCACATCTGTCCAGCTCGGCTGTTCGGCGCTATCCATCATTTATCCCCAAACTTTTGGATGATTGCAAACAACTGAATTTGACGACCTTAAGTTTACTTTAACCTTTTAAACTTTTCCCATATTTCAGATTGGGAAAGTTACTCAAGTTCAGTTTCCCAAAGTCCCACAGTAGGTAAGGGATAGAGCTGGGTTTCTAACCAAAGTCTTTTCAACCCCAGAGGGGGGACTTCTGATCGCCACACAGTTTTGCTTTGCCCAGTGCCGTCAACTCACCTCAGTTGATATTTAAGCATCAAAGATACTTTGCCTTTTAGCTTTAAAAAAAAAAATGGAGTAGTCTTTCAAGTATATAGTACATTACTGTCAGCTGTAATCACCATGCTATACATTAGATATCCAGAAATTGGTAATCTTATAACTAGAGGTTTGTATCTTTTGACCAACATCTCCCTGTTTCCCCCACCCCCAGCTCCTGGTAACCACCATTCTACTGTCTTCCTCTGAGTTCAGCTGTTCAGATTCCCCATGTAAGCGAGATCATACAGTATCTGTCTCTCTCTGTCTGACTTATTTCACTTAGGTTATGCCTTCAATGTTCATCCAAGTTGTAGCAAAAAATAAATGGTAAGAGTGTGTTGGGATGGAGGTGTTAGCTAATGCTATGGTGGGAAACATTTTGCAATTTGTAAATATATCAAATCAACACATTGTAGCATGGTAAGAAATGGGATTTATTGCCTTATGTTACTCATAAGTTCAGAGATGTTCTACCTTCAGATGTGGCTGGATCCAGCTACTCAAGCATTTTCATCAGACCCGCTTCCTTTCTGTCTCTCAGCTCTGCTTTCCTCTGTGTTGGCTTCCCTTTTAGGCAGATTCTCTTCAAGTGGCAACCCCTGACAGATCCACACTCCCATCCTCACAGAAGTAGAAGATGCTCATTTCCTGCTCTTTGGAGCAGTTTCAGTGAAAGTCCTGGACCTGGCTTTTTTTTTTTTTTTGTCAAATTATACCCATCCCTGGGTCGGTCACTCTGGTCAGCAAGTAGAATGTTCTGATTGGCCAGAGCTGAGTCATGTACTCTCTCTGGGGCTGTGGGTAGGATTGGCTCCAAACACACTGGGAGAAACAAGAGAGTAGTAAGTATGATTGGCATGGCAATGAAGGATGCTAGGTGGGCCAAATGGTGGGCATCCCTATATCAATGCAGATGCCCCGCACATGGTTCATCAGTGGGCATTCTTCAGGGAGCATCCCACAGCAGAGGCCCATGTCACCATGCCAGGCACACAGTAGGTGATCAGAAACTGTCTGCTGAATGCAAGCTATCTAGACAGGGAGGACCGTGCCGGTACTTATGTGGGAAGTCTTTATATAAATCAGAGAGAATGTCTTGGAAAGCAAACTTGTTAATTATGCTGGCCATTGGAAGATGGTTTTGAACTTTAAAAACGCAGTTCCGAAGATGAGTTTGCAAACTTTAAACTTGTTTTCATAGTGTGGTTAGAGAGAAAATTTAATCCTGGGACACATTTAAAAAGGGCAAGCCAGATTTAATTCAGAACTGTTTCCACTGAGGGGAGACTGTTGCGGTATCGAAGAGAGACTGAAACCACCTGGGTATGAGGATGAGTGGGGGGTTAGCCAGTGAGCAGAGTGAGGGGGCCTGCGCATGGACAGTTAGGCAACAAGGATGGAGGGTGGGGTGGGGATTCTTGTTGAACTGTCCTAACAGGATTCTTGCTGGAGCTGGCCAAAACCTTAGCATCAAAAATAGGAGAAGAATTTGATGGGACATGGCTATGGACTGAATATCTGTGTCTCTCCAAAAATTCATATGTTAAAATCCTAACCCCATATGTGGTGGTGTTAGGAGGTGGGGGCCTCGGGAGGTTATCAGATCATGAGGGCAGAGCACTCATGAATAGGATTAATGTCCTTATGATAGAGACCCCAGAAAGGCCCTTCACTTCTTTGCACCATGTAAGGACACAGTGTAACAAGATGGCCTTCAATGAACCAGGGAGGAGGCTCTCCCCAGATGCAGAATCTGCTGTGACCTTGACCTTGAACTTCCAGCCTCCGGAACTGTGAGAAATAAGTGTCTGTCGTATAAGCCACTCAGTTTGTGGCACTTATGTTCTAACAGTCTGAACTGACTAAGACAGAAATCAAGGTGGGGCGATCCTTGACAAACCGGTTTAATAGGCTGGGGACACACAAGTCCAAGGTTGAGGCATAGAGAAGAGGAGGCACAGAGATTCCTTTGGGGTGGAATCTGACTGAGGTGCGGTCAAGGAGGGAGTCTTTGCCAGAATTAAAATGGAAAAACCAGAATCCAAGCCTTAGCAGAAAGTCCTTCACTTGTTCCCCTAACTTCAGGATTTTGAGTTCTTAAGAACAGTGCATTGGCAGCTAGCATGGAGACAGCCGTGTAGGAAAGTGTCCTGGCCATAAAGCTGGGACAACAATTAGAAAAACACTAACAGATGATTTAATATAAATGAGAATAGTACAAGTTGTAGGCTTGCTGTTCCTCTATTAAGCATTATTAGTCAGAAATTGCACGGCCTATGCTACCACAATCCATTTTACCATATATATATATATATATAGGCACTAAATATGCTAGCATAATTAAAAGCATCCTTGTAGTGAATTTTAAAGCATCCAATTTACTTGGCTTTTACTTTGCAACTCCCTACACTTGCTAATCAGTCTGTCAAGCATAATAACCATTTTGGGGCTGGAAGTATTTAATCCCATGTGAATGGGCTTATCAGGATGTCTTAGAAAGACAATATATGACTTCCTGGCAAAGAAGTGGCTGCGACTAGGCAGTAATTACGCAGTGTCTTGTTACTATGGTCTTGAAAACCCACCAGGCTCATCCTGTGGTAGAGGAATTCAGAAGTTACAACTGAGGGTTTAGAACATGGTGACATTAGGGGATGGGGAAGTTTTTGGAAGACATTTGTTCAAGACCTATGGGCCTTTGACCATAGGGTCTAGTTCTGAAACTTCTGAGTCCATTTGTGCTAAGAAAGCATTAGCTTTGACACCTGACTTGGTGGACGCTAGAGGGTTTGGCTGTGGTACCAAAGTCCTGGGAAGGGTGATGTTGTCGGCTTTACGGTGCCCTGACGTGTTTGCTAACCCTGGAGACTTGCACCCTCTAGCTATTTGGGGACTGGTTTCCTTGTCCAACCCTGATCTTTTGAAAGGTATAAAATCAAAAGAAATCAAGCTTACTTTGTCCTGAGTTTGGGAAATGCTGATCCAAATTACACTGTGACTCAGAACCATGTTGCAGATAAACAGGGCAAGCTTTTGAGCTAGATTATAATCGTCTGGGTGGGGGGGAAATCACTCAGGTTGTTATGGGCTCTTTAGGGATATATGAATGTAAAAGCTAATCCTCAGAATCTGAGTCCCCATGTTTCATCTGAATCTGGAGATCAAAGATGGGGCTAAAACTGGAGAAATGAAAGACATGAAATATTATTCTGTCCCCAGGAGGAAAGAGCCATGACTTTGCGACTGGAGACCAGGGATGGAAATTGGTTTCATCCACTCTTTATGGGTAGAGGTGCCATGTTGGATGGTTCAATCAATGGGAAGATGCTTTAGATTACTTAGTGATGGCTGCCTTTGGAAGAGACTGTGTGTGTTCTGTATCAACCCTCACTACTTCGAGGCGGTCAGGAAAGCTAAGTGGTGTGGCTTCATCCAGGTTACCATCTTGTGATCCTCTATTCCATTGTGAAGGCAGAGATTCAGATGTGGTTATAGTTCAAGGACCGCCTGCTAAATGGAAGTTGGGTGGACTTTGCCATCAGATCTAATTGTTTTTAAAGATTTTATCTATCTATCTATAGAAAGAGAGCACTCGTGAACAGGGGAGGGGTAAAGGGAGAGGGAGAGAGAATCTCAAGCAGACTCCTTGCTGAGAGAGGAGCCTGATGAAGGGCTGGATCTCACGACCCCAAGATCATGACCTGAGCAGAAATCAGGAGTCAGACAGTCAACCAACTGAGCTACCCACGTGTCCCAGTGTCAGATCTAATTATTAATCCAGGTTCTACCTCTTAACTGGCTGGGAGAATGTGGGCGGGTCCCCTATCCTTTGAAAGGCCCTCTTGCGAGACTGGCCCTGGGCTGGCATCTGGGAACTTGGATTTTGGGAGGGTGCCCACCATTCCCTAACTCCCTAACTAACTGATGAAAGGGGCCCACCTTGCCTAGACTGTGCAAAAAAACCATGTTCTATGCTAAACATGTGCTTTCCTTCTGGGAGTCTGGGATTTGGGGACCTCTTGGTAGACAGTGTCTATGTGGCCAACAGCCTCTAGAAACTCCCAGGTGCCGAGGCTCTGAGCCTCCAGTGGACTTCTCTGAAGCATAACACACGTGTTGCTGCGTGTTTGTTGCGGGGGAAGAGTGCCCTGTGGACCCTCGTGGCAAGAAGAGATTGGAGGAATTCAGCACCTAAATTTCTCCGGAGTCCCCCTGTGTTTTTTCCCTTATGGCCATTCCTATGTCACTGTAAAAGAACTCCGCTGTAGGAACAGCTATATACTGGGTCCCCTGAGACCTTGTGGTGATTCTCCAAACATGGGGGTGGTCTTGGGGACCCCTGACATAGTTTTACAGAGCAACTGTCTCCATCTATGAGATCATGCTGGTGGGCTTAAGCATTGGCCTCCCAGCTTACCTGGCAGGTGAAGTGTCTGATGAGCGAGTTTGTAATTCTCATCAGCCCACCTCCGTGGACATCTTCTCTTTTGAAACTAAGAAATCTTGGCTTTAAACAATACATGTCACAATAATTTTTTTTTCCTTCTGCATTCTTTTTTTAGCAAAAGGAGCATGAAGTATTTTATAATTTCCTCTAGTGTCCCATGTAGCAAATGTAAGTTGTTTAAAAAGGAAAACACATTTCGGTGACATTTCATTTGTCACCTTCACCCCGGGTGCCCCCTTGGAAAGCATTAGGGTCTTTGGTTTAAACCCGGTTTCACTGTAGATATTAGGGAACTGGCTCCTGTAGGGATCTTGTCGCTAGCACCTTCATCTGTGTGCACGGCTTCACTGACATGGTTCTGGGGCACGTGGTGGACATAACAGTTTTGTAAGTCAAGCAATTAGCCCCTTGGGGATCAGCTTTGCTCTGTGAACGTGCTGACCTCTCCAGGACTTTAAAGTCTGAAGCGCCAGTGCCCAGAGAGCCTTGGGGAACTGACCAGCCGAATTGGGGAGGGTCCCAGAGCCCATACAACCATCTGTGAGGTCCAGGAGGCTGATGCGTGTGACCAGCATCTGCCCGGTCAGCGGCACTTACAGTCCTGCCCCTCCATTTCCTAGAGGGGCAGGTGTAAGGACTGAGCTTGCCCCAGGGGAGAGCCTGGCTGTGTCACTCCAGGGAGGCCCGTACCTGCTGCCTTACCCCTGGCCACCACATCTCTCCCCGTGGGAGCCTTTGAGCTCTGTGGGGAGGGCAGTTCTCTGTGGGCTGTACCCACTGCATTACTGTGGCTTTTAGAGTCTCCCTGTTGGGCTAATCCATCCTGGAAGGGTCTCCTACTTAATTACTGAGGTGCAGAAAGACTGAGAAGAGTGTTCTGGAAGCTGGCCAGGCTGGGGGGTGGCCTGCACTGCAAATGACCTCCAGGTTCCCTATGAACATTAGCTCTGAAATGATGTCAAGGGACCAAGCTACTTATTAAATTTTGGTAGGACCAAATATGCTAGATTTTAAAACATTAGTTATATTACCTGCCTCCACATTCACTAATACACTGAAATGGCCCTTGAGGGAAATTCCTGCCCCTGTTTTAGAGGGGGATGACCACATTCTCTTTTAAGGGGCTCTAATGTACATTTTTGTTACAAAGCAAGACCTGGAGAAATCACAGGAAGCTACTCCTAGACCAATTCTAGATGAGGAAAGGCAGCAGGACCCCTGCCCAACCAGAGTACAAGGCAACAATGACAGGGACAACACCAAACACAGACTGGGGTCTTCTATCCTCAAAACCAGTGACTCTCTGGTCCTTTCCATCAAATCTCTATGACGGACTAACATTGGGGAAGGTCCTACTTTCAAGGATTCCCATGATTATATTGTGTCTACCTGGACAATTCAGGATTATTGCTCCCACATCTAGGTCCTAAATTTAATCACATCGACAAAGTTCCTTTTGTTGGGGAGGTAACCTATGCACAATCTCTGGGGATTGCAATGGGGATGTCTTTGGGGGCTGCCTACCACAGCTTGCAAAAAGGTTTGTTTCTTGTCCTGACTTTCATTGACTATGTTTAATTTTTTTACTTAAAAATTAATTACAAGAATAATAATGAATGTATTCTCTTATAAACCATAAAAGATTTACAAGTAACTGTCAGGTCTCCATTGACCACCCACTTCAAATTCCAGTCCCCTCTCCAAAATTAACCACTGTTATTAGTTTGGTATGTCTTCCTACTGGAACTTTTCCCATGTATTTCCATTTGTATATGTGTGGCTGCAAAAAATACGTATGGTATATTTTTGGTATATGGACACTTTTAAAATAAAGGACATTACTCTATATGAGTGAATCTTTGCATACAATGGTATGTGTTCGATGTATTTTGGTGTAAATAACTCTAGCTCATTTTTTTAAAGATTGTGGGTCATGTTGAGCTGCCTGCATTTAGACAAACCTTTGCTAACATATAGACAAACCTTTGCTGCATAATAATTTATAGTATGGGTACACCAACATGTATTCACGTTCCTTCTGTCCAGGATCGTTTAGCTTGTTTCCTCCTCCTCTTCCATGTCTTCTTCCTCCTCCTCCCCCTCCCTCTTCTTCTTCTTCTTCTCCTTCTTCTCCTTCTTCTTCTCCTTCTCCTTCTTCTTCTCCTTCTCCTTCTTCTTTTTTTTTTTTTTTAAAGATTTTATTTATTTATTTGACAGAGAGAGACATAGTGAGAGCAGGAACACAAGCAGGCGGAGTAGGAGAGGGAGAAGCAGGCTTCCCATGTAGCAGGGAGCCCGATATGGGACTCGATCCCAGGACCCTGGGATCATGACCTGAGCCGAAGGCAGACGCTTAACGACTGAGCCACCCAGGCGCCCATTCTTCTCCTTCTTCTTCTCCTTCTTCTTCTTCTCCTTCTCCTTCTTCTTCTTCTCCTTCTTCTTCTCCTTCTTCTTCTTCTTCTTCTTCTTCTTCTTCTTCTTCTTCTTCTTCT